>NC_077230.1:394795746-395015746 GCF_027887165.1 Monodelphis domestica
AGTCAGGATTTGAACCCAGGTCCACTGACTCCAAATGCAATATTCTTTCCACTATATCAAGCTTTGTGTTCTAGAGCAGACTCAGTTATGCTTCTTGACCCAAGGATCCCTTGTCTCTTTCTGGCTAAATGAGGGCCTTAAGTTTGAGCTCTGCGCCTTGTAATGGGACTGCCCCCCTCCCTCCACAACTTTGTATTAGAATTATTCTCTGGCTTTTGAGGATCAATTAGCTAATAATCAATTAGTAAGCATTGATTAAACACCTACTACATACCAGGTGCTGTTCTAAGCTCTAGATTGTGGAGAGATACAAGAATGGCAACATTTTCCATCAGATTAAAGGCCGATCTGGACAACTTTAGTGTCTTATTTGTGACAGTGACGATCAACGGTATTCTGAGGGAGATTTATGACTGGGGCCTCAAGATGGTAGCTTTCCCAAGGCTGTTAGTAAGGACTCCCCAAACATGGCTGCTTCCCCGAGTAATCTGTTACAAATCTGCTGTGCAGAAATCCATCCAAAGCCTTCTGAAACCAATTAATATCTTCATGTTGGAACAATGGGCTCCATCAGCTTGCAGCTCCCTATGAAGTGCTTTGTCTTAAAGCCGCCTTGGCCAGAGTCCCTGCAGGGAGCACCGGGGGAGCCACCAGGCTGTCTAGGAAGGGGCCACTGGGCCAGGTCAAAGCCACTGAGCTGATCAGATACAGAGTCAAATCAGTGGCTGCTGCATTTTTAGCCTTGGAGAGACAGGGACACACAGTGTCTAATGCAAAACCCAGAGAAAAACAACTAAACTCTCCCTCTTTCCAATATTCTCTGATTTAATGAAAAGTCGGCATCTTCATGCTATCATTTGTGGTTTTATAGATTCATCATGTTACAGGATGATTTCCAGTTTTGTAATCTGGGAAATCAGATGGTTGGTGATTTCAAAGGCTCCTCCCAGTGCTAAGGTTCTCTGTTCTAAGGTCTCTCCCAGCTCTGACATTCCCTGTTGTAAGGTCTCTCCCAGCTCTGACATTCTCTGTTCTAAGATCTCTCCCAGCTCTGACATTCCCTGTTGTAAGGTCTCTCCCAGCTCTGACATTCTCTGTTCTAAGGTCTCTCCCAGCTCTGACATTCTCTGTTCTAAGGTCTCTCCCAGCTCTGACATTCTCTGTTCTAAGGTCTCTCCCAGCTCTGACATTCTCTGTTCTAAGCTCTCTCCCAGCTCTGACATTCTCTGTTCTAAGGTCTCTCCCAGCTCTGACATTCTCTGTTCTAAGGTCTCTCCCAGCTCTGACATTCTCTGTTCTAAGCTCTCTCCCAGCTCTGACATTCTCTGTTCTAAGCTCTCTCCCAGCTCTGACATTCTCTGTTCTAAGCTCTCTCCCAGCTCTGACATTCTCTGTTCTAAGGACTCTCCCAGCTCTGACATTCTCTGTTTTAAGGACTCTCCCAGCTCTGACATTCTCTGTTCTAAGGACTCTCCCAGCTCTGACATTCTCTGTTCTAAGGACTCTCCCAGCTCTGACATTCTCTGTTCTAAGCTCTCTCCCAGCTCTGACATTCTCTGTTCTAAGATCTCTCCCAGCTCTGACATTCTCTGTTCTAAGGACTCTCCCAGCTCTGACATTCTCTGTTCTAAGCTCTCTCCCAGCTCTGACATTCTCTGTTCTAAGGACTCTCCCAGCTCTGACATTCTCTGTTTTAAGGACTCTCCCAGCTCTGACATTCTCTGTTCTAAGGACTCTCCCAGCTCTGACATTCTCTGTTTTAAGGACTCTCCCAGCTCAGACATTCTCTGTTCTAAGGTCTCTCCCAGCTCTGACAGTCTCTGTTCTAAGCTCTCTCCCAGCTCTGACATTCTCTGTTCTAAGGACTCTCCCAGCGCTGACAGTCTCTGTTCTAAGGACTCTCCCAGCTCTGACATTCTCTGTTCTAAGACCTTCCTTGCTCTGACATATGTGTAATAAGGTCTCTCCCATTTCATGTTCTCTGGTCTCTCCCAGTTCTGACATTGTCTATTCCAAGTTCCCTCCCAGTTTTGACATCATTCCTCCTAACATTCTATGTTTTTATGTCCTTTCTAGCTTTAACATTCTCTGTTCCAAGGGTCTCCCAGCTTGGATGTTCTGGGTTCTAAGTTGCCTCTTCATTTTGACAGTTCATGCTCCCAGGGCTCTCCCAGCTCTAGAATTCTAAGTTGCTTGTACACACTAAGTGCTTGTACACAGTAAGTGCTTAGTAAAATGTTGAACTGAATTGATGGAATTGTTCACTGTCATCAATAAAATCAGCCTTGCAAAGAATCACCTGCTTGGGGGAGAACAGCAATTTATGCCTGTAATGAATAATGAAAGAGCCTGGTCTATCTCCCTATAACCCCCAGGGTACTTCTTAGGGGAGAAAAGGTGGGTCTTGGGGATTAAGCAATGCCTTAGGAGGCTGAGTTATTAGCATTTAGTTGGGCATACATATATTTATGGATGTCTGTTCTTAATTTTCCATGCAAAGAGAGCAATGTTTGGATAATGCAACATAGTGGGTAGTAAAAAATAATTTCTATTTGGCTTTGGGGGCATGATGTGATTTTTTTTTTTACAACAGATTTACTTTCCTAATTATGTTTGGCTCAGGCTTGTGTTAAAATGAGTTCATATTTTCTGAGCCTGTACCAACAGAAAGAGGAAGGGTGGGTGGTAGGGAGAAAGAAATCGGGGACTTATATAAAGAATTATGAAAAGAACTCGAGGTTTAGTCCGTTTGCATCCCAGTTCTCCTACTTACTCATACTCACTTTCTCTCCTGGGCCTCATTTTCCCCATCTGCATTATTGTTATTTGTGGTTCAGTTATTTGTCAGTCATATCTGACCCTTTGTGACCCCATTTGGGGTTTTCTTGACAAAGATGCTGGAGTGGTTTGACCTTTCCTTCTCCAGCTCATTTTATAGAGGAGGAAACTGAGGCCAACAGGGATAAGTGACTTCCTCAGAGTCATACAGCTAGTAAATGTCTGAGGCCAGATTTGAACTCAGGAAGATATCCTGGCTTGCTATTCCTCTGTGACCCCCAACTAACTATTATTATATTAAATAATATATTAAAATCATTTATATAATCACATTATTATAGTATAGAATATTATTATATTTGAATACTCCCTTATTAGGAGGGTTGAATATTAAGATCTCTTCAAGTTTTTGATGCTATGTTCCTCTGAATTAAGAAGAGATTTTTTTCTTCCTCATTATTGCTGATATCCTATTTGTAGATTGGAATGAGGCTGAGTTTGAAGTCACAAGTTTGAATCATACCTTGGCTATGTTATATAGGATCAGAAATGAAGAGTTATTAAATGGGACTTTGGAAATGTTCTAGTCTAATTCCTTCATTTTACAAATGAGGTGACTGAGGATCTGAGGGGAAAGACTTACCCAAGGCCACACAGCTAGTCTGTGGCAGTATGTGACCCTAGGAAGGTCATGTTCCCTCATCTATGAATGAGTTAGACTGGATGGCCTCTACCATCCCTTTCTAAATCATTGAGTCTAAGTATCTTCTCTCCTGCCAGGAGGCAGTGGGGCACGAGGGCTTCTCACCTCCGTGGCCCTCATATTCCAGGGACTCCTTCATTCTCCTTCTCCTGAGACCAGGCCAACTCCAAAGGAGGAAGGAAAGTGTCATCTGTGTAGCTTTCAAGCCAAACACACGACTGCTTTATTCAGGGGAAAGTAATTAAGCATCTCTCTGCTGGGAACAGTGTGAAGGAGTGTTCCAAGTAGCAGACCAGGCTTGGAGTAGACAGAATAAAGCTTGCTCAGCCCTTCGTCCTCATTTACCTGGGGGCTAGGAATTGTGTCTTTTTAAAATATTTTGTAAACTGAATTCTAGTGGAATTGATTTCCTTTTGTTTTATGCATTGAAAACCACCATTTTAAGGAGCCCACAGGCTCCACTAGATCCCCAAGGGGCCCATGATACCAAAAAAGTCAAGAAAGTCTGCTGCAGACAATAATAAAAATAGCCATCTTAGCAGGCATTTATGGGGTGCTCTAAGATAAAAGAGCTTTACCTATGTTATCCCATTTGAAACTCAAAACAACCTTGGGAGGTAAGTTCTATAAGTGCAAATACCCTCAGTTTAAAGTCAAAGAAACCAAAGCCCAGAAATGGAGCAAGTGTTTTATTTGATATAGAGGAGATTTTTGTTTGAGAATAGTTGGGACTAAATGCCTGAGGTCCCTTCTAGTTCGGGCTGGTTTCTCAGTCAGTGTCAGGGTGGAGTGGTCATGTCTAGGGAGGAGCAATTGCCTGACTTCCCCTGGCTCTGACTGAACCCTGAATAGTCTACACTGACTTAGGATTCTTTTTTTTTGTTTATTTGTGAATCCTCACCTTCCATCTTAGAATTAATACTGTTCGAGTTCCAAGGCAGAAGAGTGGCAAGGACTAGGCAATGGGGGGTTAAGTGAATTGCCTAGGGTAATATAGCTAAGAAGTGGTCAGATTTGAATCCAGGATCTCCTGCCTCCAGGGTTGGATCTCTATCCACTGAGCCAACCAACTAGTTGCTTCCTTGACTTATTATTGATCCACAAATTGAAAAATAGAAGGGGTGGCCTATGGAGACCAGAAATCTTATATTTTGAGTAGCAAGGAGATGAGGATATGTTTAGATCTTCCTAAATCCAGCCTTGACTTTCTGGAAACCTGTTTCTAGACCTGAATCTACCACAGAATCATGTACCACCTCAAGTAAGAGCCAGCAATTGGATTCAAGAAAGACCTGGCCTAGAATCTCACTTTTGATCCTTATGAGTTGTGTGATCATGGGGCAATTACACATCTCTGAACTTCATTTTCTTCATCTGCAAAATGGGGTTAATCATGCGTGAAGCATGGAAGGAAGGAAGGAAGGAAGGAAGGAAGGAAGGAAGGAAGGAAGGAAGGAAAGAAGGAAGGGAGGAAAGGAAAGGAAGGAAGGGGGAAGAAAAGAAGGAAGGAAAGGAAGGAAGGAAGGAAGGAAGGAAGGAAGGAAGGAAGGAAGGAAGGAAGGAAGGAAGGAAGGAAGGAAGAAAGGAAGGAAAGGAAGGAAGGAAGGGAGGAATGAAGGAAGAAAGGAAGGAAAGAAGGAAGGAAGAAAGGAAGGAAGGAATGGAGGGAGGAAGAAAGGAAGGAAGGAACAAAGGGAGGAAGGAAGGAAGAAAGGAAGGAAAGAAGAAAGGAAGAAAGGAAGGAAGGAAACAAGTACTTAAGGTCTTACTATGTCCATAGTGGATAAAGTGCTGGGCCTGGAGTCATTATCTTCCTGAATTCAAGTCTGGCCTCAGATACTTCCTACTTGTGTGACTCTAGGCAAGTCATTGACCCTATTTGCCTCAGTTTCTTCATCTGTAAAATGACTTGGAAAAGGAAATGGTAAGAAAACTCCAAATGGGGTCACAAAGAGTCAGACACAATGGAAATGAATGAACAATAAGTGTTCCAAGCATTGGACCTCAAGGGGCTGTTGTGAGAACCAAATGGGAAAAAATGATTATAAAATGTTCTTCAAATTCTAAAGTCATATACAAATACAAGCTATTATTACAATACAGAAGCAGAAAGGCTCTCAAAAATAATTACTCTCAATACTATTATTATTATTAATAAACATTATATATATAATATAATAAAGAATTGTCCTTTATTTCAGGAAAACCTGGATTCCTGTCCTTCGCTTGTCAAATTTTGGCGGTGTGATCCTGGGCAAGTCACTTCACTCAGTGCCCCAGGCAGCTTTTTAAGGTCCTAAATCACACAGCAGGTACTCAGCTGCATTGGTCTAGAGAAATATTAAATCAATAAAATCCTAGTTTTTATTAGAAAAAGATTATCATCACATTATCCTTTTAGGTCTCAGTTTATCCATTGCTGATTGATTAAAATAACACTAATGCTGGACCTTTACTTCATTGTTTTTTTTTAACCCTTACCTTCTGTCTTAGTATCGATTCTAAAACAGAAGAGCTATAAGGACTAGGTGATGGGAGTTACGTGACTTGCCCAGGGTCACTCAGCTAGGAAGTGTCTTAGGCCAGATTGGAACACAGGTCCTCCTGCCTCCTTGTCCGTCTCTCTGTCTACTGAGCCCTGACCTTTATCTCTTTTAAAGGGAGGAGGCTGAAAGGAGAAGTAAGATGGAGGTGAAATATTTAGAGATCCTTCCAATAAAAAAACGAGGCTAATAATGTCATATTCAGGAAGAAGATGCCTTTGGTGATGTGGTAGAAGATACAGAAAGCTGAGATCCTTGCAGGTAGCTGGTTGGAGCCCTCCTACTTAGAATGCCAGTGGTGGGGAACAGGGATCCCACTGGAGACGGGGAATCTGCCTCCTGCCCTGCTCACGAGTATGCTCACAGTGACAGAGGGCAACGTTAGAACTGCTTTGTGTCCTGTTGTTTTTCTGCTGCGGCTTCTTGGAAGAGAAGACGGGGCCCTGGGGAGTGTTTCTGATGAGACCTACTTAACCTGCACCTGGAATGACACCCTTGAGACACCCGTGGGCCTTGGGAAAGATGGTTTATGGTGAGGAGACATCTAAGGATTCTGCCCCTCCTCTGCAGCATGGTGGCAAGCCCTCCATATACCCTGATAATTGACAGTCTCTTTACCTTCTTCATCCTAGAAGCATCTCATCTTGGTGGGGCAATAAAAAAAAATTTCAAGGGAGGTTTCTTTGGTCCTAGAGATATCTTAGAAATGGAAAGGAACCAATAAGGAGTAGGCTTTTAAAAATAGAATGTTAGAGCTTGGAGGGCCCTTAGAACATAGAATTTCAGAGCCAGGAGGAACCTTATGACATAGAAAGTCGATTAGGAGAGATCTTAGAACATAGAATATCAGAGCTAGAAAAAGCCTTGGAACATAGAATGTAAGAGCTGGGAGGACCCTTAGAATACAAAGTATCTGAGATGGGAAGGGCCTTAGAACAGAGAATGTCAGGGCTAGGAGGGCCTCTAGAACACAGAGAATTCTGAAAGGGTCCTTAGAATACAGAAAGAATGTCAGAGCTGAGACCCCTAGAACAGAGAAGGTCAGAGCTGGAAGAACCCTTAGAACAGAGAATATCAGCTGAGAGGAGTCTTAAAACAATGTCAGAGACTGGAAAGGGCCTTAGAACAGAGAATGTTGAGCTAAGAGCTCAGAGAGCTGGGAGGAACTTTAGAACACAGAATATCAGAGCATGGAGGAGACTTAAAATATAGAATGTCAGAGCTGGGAGAGAGCTTAGAGCAGAGAATGTCAGAGCTGGGAGAGACCTTAGAACAGAGAATGTCAGAGCTGGGAGAGACCTTAGAACAGAGAATGTCAGAGCTGGGAGAGACCTTAGAACAGAGAATGTCAGAGCTGGGAGAGACCTTAGAACACAGAATGTCAGAGCTGGGAGAGAGCTTAGAATACAGAATGTCAGAGCTGGGAGAGAGCTTAGAGCAGAGAATGTCAGAGCTGGGAGAGAGCTTAGAACAGAGAATGTCAGAGCTGGGAGAGAGCTTAGAACAGAGAATGTCAGAGCTGGGAGAGACCTTAGAACAGAGAATGTCAGAGCTGGGAGAGACCTTAGAACAGAGAATGTCAGAGCTGGGAGAGACCTTAGAACAGAGAATGTCAGAGCTGGGAGAGACCTTAGAACAGAGAATGTCAGAGCTGGGAGAGAGCTTAGAACACAGAATGTCAGAGCTGGGAGAGAGCTTAGAGCAGAGAATGTCAGAGCTGGGAGAGACCTTAGAACAGAGAATGTCAGAGCTTGGAGAGAGCTTAGAACACAGAATGTCAGAGCTGGGAGAGACCTTAGAACACAGAATGTCAGAGCTGGGAGAGAGCTTAGAACAGAGAATGTCAGGGCTGGGAGAGACCTTAGAACAGAGAATGTCAGAGCTGGGAGAGAGCTTAGAACACAGAATGTCAGAGCTGGGAGAGACCTTAGAACACAGAATGTCAGAGCTGGGAGAGACCTTAGAACAGAGAATGTCAGAGCTGGGAGAGAGCTTAGAACAGGGAATGTCAGAGCTGGGAGAGACCTTAGAACACAGAATGTCAGAACTGGGAGAGACCTTAGAACAGAGAATGTCAGAGCTGGGAGAGAGCTTAGAACAGAGAATGTCAGAGCTGGGAGAGACCTTAGAACACAGAATGTCAGAGCATGGAGGAGATTTAAAATATAGAATGTCAGAGCTGGGAGGGAGCTTAGAACCCAGAATGAGAGAGCTGAGACAGCCCTTAAAACACTGAATGTCAGAGCTGGGAGGGAGTCTTTTGTGGATCTTAGAGTACAGAAGGCTAGAACCCAAACTGTTAACACTGAGAGAGATCTTGGGACCATACATTGTTAGAGAATCATTGAGGCAGTTAGGTGACACGCTGGATAGCAGTGCTGGACCTGGATTCAGGAAGACTCATCTCCCTGAGTTCTGGCCTCAGACATTTATTAGCTGTGTGACCCTTTGCAAGCCACTTTAAAACTCTGCCTCAGTTTCTTCATCTGTAAAATAAAGCTAACAATCATCCCCACCTCCCAGAGTAGTTGTGAGATCATATTTGACAAAGCACTTTTAGATCCTAAAGCACTCTAGACATTTTCCTCATTATCTCTACTACAGGCTACCAGAATAAGGATGGGATCTTTGAATCCAATGACCCCCTTTTTCAGATAAGGAAAGTAAGGCCCCTGGAGGGGAAATGGCTCATCTAGGGTCACAGAGCTGGTTCTTGCTTGTATCAGGCCTAGAAAGCAGACCTGCTGCTCCTCGGCTCAAGGCTTGGGTGTGTTTGTTTGAGGAGTTGGGGAGGGCAGAACATGGCACATTCAGGGAACGAGACGGAAAGTCTCTGGAGGACGGCAAAAGATCAGTGTCTGGGAGGAGGTTGCCATAGCAAGCTGTCCCCATGGCTGCTTGAGCTCTTAAGGACCCAGAGTTTTGTATTACAGCTGCTTTATCACAGTCTTTACTAAGCTCCATTCGGGGCTCCCAAGAGGGCAGCCTTGGCAGGACACTTGAAATGATCTATGGTCCGTTTCTATAATAAATGTTCTCTCTGGATTTAGGGCTCCAGGTTGTACCATAGGAAGGGGTGCCAAAGGCCTTTCCTCTGAGCCTGTCCTGACCTTTAGTCCCACTCTGCCCTGTCATTTCCTTTTCATTTCCTCCTGCTCCCTCCAATCCTGGAGGACCCCTCAGTCAGAGCCAGGAAACCCTCTAACTAAGCACTGGACCTAATGCCAAGTAAGGAGCACGTTTGGGGGGCCAGGGACAAACTGATGCCCAAGTGGTAAATAGTTACCCCCTCTGAGTTCCAATCCCAGCTCTGATACTGCCCCTGTGACCTCAGCTAAGTCCCTTCATTTCTCTGGACCTCAGTTTCTCCATCTGCAAAACCAGACGGTTGGACTGGAAGGGCCTTTGAGAGGAGAATGATGATCCCTGAGACTCCTCCCAGTTCTGGCTATGCTCCTATGTTCTTTTGGGGCCTCACTCTCCTCACTAAGCCCAAGTGATGTCTTTGGAAATGTTTGGTCTTCTTCATCTCCCCAGGATGCCAGGCCTTTATCCAGAGTCTCTAGGGGGCTTAGGGCACTATTGCTCCTGCCCCCCCACTCCATCAGGCTTCTGGGAAGAGCAGAGACCTGATACAGAGATAAGGAGATTAAGAGAAGGGGGCCATAAGGAGATTCCTGGAGACTTCCTTTGCCTCCTTTCTTTAGTGTTCTTTCATCATCCCATAATACTTTCTCTTTCTCATTTCTTTCTGCTTTCTCCCCTTCCCCCTTAGCATGCCAATGGTTTCCTCTAGAGATTGTTTAGGTTTTCTGAGGATTCTCTGCTGATCTCTTCCTTCTTGGGGAGGCACTGGAGCCCCATTTTAAAGAAGTGGGTTCAACCCTCCCAAAGGACGTTGTTTAGTGGACTGAGTGCTTTGGAGAAAGGGCAGAGGATCATGGATTTAGAAGTATTGGGGGTCTCAGGGGCAATCTGATCCAACCCTGTCATTTTACAGATGAGCAAACTGAGGCCTGGGGAGGACATATGATCATAGAATTAGAACTAGAAAGAGCCTCAGGGACCATCATTCTTCATCCCTTTGATGGAAACCACCCAACCTTTCATCTCTGTTTCCTCTCTTCTATGACTCCAATGTCTGTGTTCATGATTATCTATGATCTATGCCCAACTCATTGTGTCTAGCACTGTCTCTCTCTCTTCTCTTCTCTTCTCTCCCTCTCCCTCATTCTCTCTTCTCTCTCTCCATTCTCTCCTCTCTCTCCCCTTTCCCCCACCTCTCTCTCTTTCTCCTCCTCCATCCCTCCCTCCCTCCCTCCCTTCCTCTCTCTCTCTCTCTCTCTCTCTCTCTCTCTCTCTCTCTCTCTCTCTCTCTCTCTCTCTCTCTCTCTCTCTCTCTCTCCTCCTCCTCCTCCTCCTCCTCTTCCTCTTCTTTCTCCTTCTCTCTTGTCTCTCTGGGTTGTCCTGATGGAATGCAAACTCCCTAAGGCCAGAGACACTTTGTCTTTAATCTTTATATGCAACAGCATCTGGTACACGGTATCACCTAATAAATATGTGATTCTTTTTCCTTCTTCTTCTGTGTCTCTGGGAGTCTCTTTTGCCTTTCTGTCTCTGCTTCTGTATTTGCCTTTTTGTTTTCATGTCTCTGACCATCTAGCTGGATGCCTCGGTTTTTCTTTCCTAGGACGGTGTGCACGTGTCTCCTCTGACTCCCTGCCATTTCCTCTGTGGATGTGTGTTTCTCTCTGTGCATGCTCCTTTATGTCTGCCACTCTGAAGATTTTTTTATGTTTCTCTCTCATAGCTCTGCCTCTGTATATGTCTGTGGGCTGTTTTTCCAGCCCTATCTGTCTATCTGCTTCTCTTGGGCTCTGGGTTCAAGTTTTGATCTCTCCCCCCCTCCATTATCTCATCTGCCTCTGTCTCTGTGGGAGCCCTTCTTGTCTATTTTTCTGCTTCTCCATCTCTATGTGTCTCTGTTTATACTTTGTTTCTGGGTGTCTCTATGCCTAGCATGATCAGCAATCACTTATTAAGCACCTACTATGTGTCAAGGACTACTCTGGGTGCTAGGTTTGTGCTAGGGAAACAAACCCTTACAATGAGCTTACATCCCATCTCTTTTTTAAACCCTTACCTTCTATCTTAGAATTGATCCTAAGTATTCGTTCCAAGGCAGAATCTTTAAGGCCAGAGACACTTTGTCTTTTATCTTTGTATCCATGGCATGCAACAGGATTTGGAACATAGTAGTCACTTAATAAATATGTGTTGATGTCACTAGTGATGAGGGCTAGGCAATTGGGGTTAAGTGACTTGCCCAGGGTCACACTAGGCATATTTGAGGCTACATTTGAACCCCAGGACCTTCCAGCTCCAGGTCTGACTCTATCCACTGAGTCGCCCAGATGCTCTGCTTACGTCCCATTTCTGTTTCTTTCTGGTTGTCTGTTTCTAAGTGCCTCCTCTCTACCTTTCTCTAGCCCTGTCTCTCTCTGCCCATCCCCTCTGTATCTCTTCCTCCCTCCCCACTTCTCTACTTTGCTGCTTCTGTATCTCAGTCCATCTTCTCTGTCTCTGTCTCTCTTGGTCTGTTCTTCTCCATCTCTGTTGTGCCAGCCTCATTCCATCTTCCCTTGCCTGTGAAATGCTGCTTCCAGTTCTGAGCTGCTGATTGCTCCGACTGCCTGTCTGGCAAGTCAAGGGCTTGAGTTGGCTTCCATTTGGTAAATGGTAAATGGGCGGCAGCTCTGTCTTTACCCATCTGGAGCCCAGCCTGCTCACCACCCTTGCTAAGAGGGGCTTGGCTGGGGGCACCTCCTGGGACCGAGAAGTCCTCATACCCAAAGATGGATTCGGGACTGTTTTTGGCAGTTCAAGGCATTGTACAGATTTCGGGGAATGCTGCCGTTATTACTGGAGTCACCTTTCTCCACGTCATAGACTTGTAGAGGGTCGCCCTTTTCGACTAGAGATTGGCCTTCTAACTAACTAACGATGAGGTTCTAAGGTCTATCAGCCTCCTTCCAAGTCTTGTGGGAGCTGGTCCAAGACAAAAGTCCTGGACTAAGTGGCAACAATGAGTGAGGAAATTACCAGCCTTTGGCCCTGGGGCTACACCGAATTGGCAAGGCAGTAGGAGCTCAAGATCATGGATGAAGAAGGAGTCTCAGAGACCATCTAGTTTGCTCTTCTCATTGTACAGATGAGGAAACTGAGGCCCCAAGGTCAAGTGACTTGCTGAAGGTCACCCAGGCAGTAATCATCAAAAGTTGGATTTGAACTCAGGTCTTCTGACTTCAGGGCCAATGCTTTTCCCATGATAACATGCTGTCTCCAGTTTGGCAGATGGGGATGTCTCTTAGATGTAGAAATCAAAATGAAAACAGAGTGGCCCAGCAGGAGAGGACCTAATTTGGAATGCTAAGCCCAGGCTGTCTGGCTGCATGATGATATCAGAGAGGTTACCTTGAGATCTCATTTTTTCTGTAACTTTGAACAACAGTCAGCACAGAAACACCAAGGTATTTAGGCTGGTGTCACTTCATTGGCTTTTTACCTCTTTGCCTCTGCACAAAGGAAAATGTATGGTAGAGCTGTCATCATTCTAATTTTATAGATGGAGAAACTGAGGCACAGAGAGGTTAAATGACCTGTCCAAGATCATACAGTGAAGAGATAGGAGAGCTGGAATTGGAACCCTAAAGTCAGGGCTCTGTATGCCCAGGCATTGCTAGACTGGAGATGGTATCCTTCTTTAATTAGTGACTGGCCTCCAAAGTCCCTCCTGACTAATGCTGGGATTCTAAGGTCTGTCAGCCTCAATCCAAGTGTCCTGGGGGTTTGGTCTAGGACAAAAGCCCTGGATTGGGTGGGAACAATGAGGTCGATAGGAAATGACCAGACTTGGAAGTCAGAGGCCAGGCTCTGAGCAGAAAATGAGCCCCGTCTTCCTCTTTTCTTCCCTAAGATGTTCTCACAAAGGGAAGAACTCTGTTTATGGGTGGGCAGGGCTCAGGGTTTTCAATCAGCACTGTGGTCCAGGGTATATTAACCCTGAGAAATAGTGTAGAAAGAGCTCACTAATTCTTACATCTGAGGACCTGAGTTCGATTCCTAGCTCTGCCACTTGCCACCTTCTGTGACCAAGGGCAAGTCTCTTCCTCCTGTCCCTGAGGTCCTAGCCAGCTTCAAATAGATAATTCTGTGGTCTGAGGGCTCCAAGTCAAGAAGGGTCTGCAATGCCTCTGGGAACCCCTGAGGCTCAGAGTTCTTGTGGTTGATTCCCCATGGGTGTAGACACTGCTGTCTTCAGTTTATGGAGAGCAGCACACTGTGTGTATACAGCCTTTAGCTATGTTCCTCTTCTTGTCTGAGCCTCAACAGGTTTTGTCTGTATTGTGGGGCTACTGACACACCTGGCTTTTTCTGTTCTAGGGCCCCTCCTAACTCTGACATTTTCTGTTCTAAGTTCCTTCCCAGCTCTGACACTGTTCTAAGATCCCTCTCAGTTCTGATATTGTGTTCTATAGTCTCTCCCTGCTCTGACATTCTCTGTTCTAAGGTCTCTCCCAGCTCTGACATCCAGCTCTGACATTCTCTGTTCTAAGGTCTCTCCCAGCTCTGACATTCTCTGTTCTGAGGTCTCTCCCAGCACTGACATTCTCTGTTCTAAGGTCTCTCCCAGCTCTGACATTCTCTGTTCTAAGGTCCCTCCCAGCTCTGACATTCTCTGTTCTAAGCTCTCTCCCAGCTCTGACATTCTCTGTTCTAAGCTCTCTCCCAGCTCTGACATTCTCTGTTCTAAGGTCTCTCCCAGCTCTGACATTCCCTGTTCTAAGGTCTCTCCCAGCTCTGACAGTCTCTGTTCTAAGGTCTCTCCCAGCTCTGACATTCTCTGTTCTGAGGTCTCTCCCAGCACTGACATTCTCTGTTCTAAGGTCTCTCCCAGCTCTGACATTCTCTGTTCTAAGGTCCCTCCCAGCTCTGACATTCTCTGTTCTAAGCTCTCTCCCAGCTCTGACATTCTCTGTTCTAAGGTCTCTCCCAGCTCTGACATTCCCTGTTCTAAGGTCTCTCCCAGCTCTGACAGTCTCTGTTCTAAGGTCTCTCCCAGCTCTGACATTCTCTGTTCTAAGGTCTCTCCCAGCTCTGACATTCTCTGTTCTAAGGTCTCTCCCAGCTCTGACATTCCATGTTCTAAGCCCCTTCTCAGCTCTGGCATTTTGTGTTCTAAGGTCCTTTTCACCTGACACTTTTCTGAGATCCCATTCAGCACCGACACTGTGTTTTATGGTTCCCTCCAGCGTCTACATTCTGTATTCTAAAATCTCTATCAGTTCTACTTTACTGTATTCTAAGCCCCCCCCCCCCCTCCCGCCCAGCTCAATGAATTCTATTAATCTACCCAAATCACAGATGGGAGTAGGATTTTGTTCTTTGCCTGAGGATCTCTGGAACTGCCTTGGCCTTCTCATGACCCATTCCAGAATCTTCCCCCCTCATTATTTTGTCCTCTGACTGTATCATTTTCTTCAACATCTCTGAGTTCTAGGGGATCTCAGAAACCAACCAGTCCAACCTACCATTTGGACAAGAATCCTCTCTATATCCTACTCAACAATAGGAGTGGCCCTCCAGCCTTTGCTTTGCTCTTCACCATTCTAATTCTTCTCCAGCTTATCAATGTTCCTCTTCAGAATACGGCACCAAGAATGGAACACAGGGCTCTGGATATGGTCTGAGCAGAGTAGACCATTCCCATCGTCCTATGCACCAGCAGTTTACTGCTGCTCATCTTTTCTTTCCTACTTGGTTTCGTTGCCCTTCTGAAATGTTGTCCATTACTTCCCCTAACCCCTATCTGATAACATTGTTTTTTCCCTCTCCAAAGTCTCTTGGTTCTAGATCTGGTTCATTTCTGTCGTTGTCCAGCCATGTCAGTCATGTCTGCCTCTTCATGACTCCATTTGAACTTTTCTTGGCAAAGATCCTAGAGTGGTTTGCCATTTCCTTCTCTAGCTCCTTTTATAGATGAAGAAACTGAGGCAAACAGGGTTAAGTGACTTGCCCAGAGTCACACGGCTAGTAAGTGTCTAAGGCTGGATTTGGGTGCTCTATCCACTGTACCACCTAGCTGCCCAAAGGCCTGGTTCCTTAGCCCTCTCTCTTTGTCATCCCCTATTTTATTTATGCTCCTAGGGCCTTGGAGAAGTGGGTAGATGGCTGGCCTCAGAGTGAAGTCCTGCTTGATATACATTAGGAAGTCACTTAACAGGTCTATGTTCTAGAGTACTGTGAAGGAGGAAGGAAAGGTAATAACCCACATTGGTAAATAGAGTCCCCTCTATCAGTGAAGTCATAGTTCTAGTCCCTAGCTTCTATCCTATGCTCCTGGCACCATAGGCTTTCTCTGGATGCTCTCCTTTATTTTTCTCATGACTTAATTAATCCCTTCCTCAATAACAAGAGCTGGTATTTAAATAACACCTACTAAGCGCCAGGCACTGTGCTAAGTGTTGTTACAAATATTCTCTCATTTGATCCTCACAACATCCTTGAGAAGTAGGTTGCTCTTATTATGAGCCTCATTTCAGAGTTCAGGAAACTAAGGTTGAGAAAGGGTAAAAGATTTGCTAAGGGTCACCCAATGGGTAAGTGTCTGAGGCTGGATTTGAACTCAGATTTTTCTGACTCCAGGCTCAGTACTCTATCCATTGTATCACCCAACTTGCTCTAAAGATCTAGGGTGAGGGGTAGCTAGTTGGCTCAATGAATAGAGAGCTAGGCCTAGAATTAGGAAGACCTGAGTTCAAATTTGACCTCAGATATTTCCTAGCTGTGTGACATTGGGTAAGTCACTTAACCTCATTTGTCTAGCCCTTGCCCTTCTGACTTAAGAATTGTTACTAAAATGGAAGGTAAGGTTTTTAAAAAAAATTTTAAACCCTTACCTTCCATCTTAGAATCAATACTGTGTATTGGTTCCAAGGCAGAAGAGTGGGAAGGGCTAGGCAATGGGGTTAAGTGACTTAGCTAGGAAGTATCTGAATCCAGATTTGAACCCAGGACCTTCCATCTTTAGGTCTGGCTCTCTATGCACTGAACAAGCTCACTGCCTCTCAAAGGTAAGGTTTAAAAAAATAAATTATGGTATAAGGAATAAAGGAGATTCTGTCATCTTCTTGACCCCAAAGCTCTTGGTGGTCCTGTTCCTTGACCATTTCTGGAGTGTGGACCGTTGCAGGGCAATGTGACCAGGTCAGACCTTCCTGCACCCTCTGGTGCAGCTAGAAGTTACTGAGACAACTAAGCAGCCTGGAATGAATGAGCACAGGAGGTGCCTGATGGGTGAGACATGGGGGACATCTGATTGGGAGAAAAAGCTTCCTTGTGGAGTAGGGAAAATCTTCTAATGTACAGGCAGGTTGGGGCTTCCTGGCCCAGCAGGCACTGGGCTTTTGTGTCCTGACTTCTTCAGCTGAGAAAGTGGACAGCAGAAACTGACGTAAGGGATTGTGGACCTTCCCGGAGAGTCTCGATCGGGAACCAGTGGGCCTCCCTCTGGTGGGTTAAAATCGTGGAGTTTCAGAGCTGGGAAGAACCTCAGAGATCATCCCACTCCCTTCATTCTATAGGAGAGGAGACCAGGTGCCAAATGCTCAGGAACACTTGACCCACAGGCTCCCTGAGCTGGAATGGGAGGTTGGAGGCCACCACTCCAACCTCCTCATTTTACCTCTGAGCAGCTAGTAACTAAGATGGCACATAGTGAGTATATTATACAACATAGTGGATAGAAGTCTAAAACTCAGAGCCAGGAAGTTCTGAGTTCCAAACATGCCTCAGATACCTACTAACTGTAAGGCCTCTAGTAAATTGCTTAACCGTTTCTAGCCTTGGTTTCTCTAAATGTAAAATGGGGATCGATCATAGTAGCACATATCACAGGGCTGTTGGGAGGCCCAGGGAGACTATTATGAAGGAGCAGAGACTCAGACCCGGGTCTGGCTTACTTTCCACTGTCCCAAAGGGCCTCTTTATTATTTTTATTTATTTAAAGCCCTTACCTTCCACCTTAGAATCAATACTATGTATTGGTTCCAAGGCAGAAGAGTGGTAAAGGCTAGGCAATGGGGGTAAAGTGACTTGCCCAGGGTCACACAGCTGGAAAGTGTCTGAGGCCAGATTTGAACCCAGGACCTCCCATCTCTGGGCCTGGCTCTCAATCCCCTGAGACACCCAGATGCCCCCTAAAGGACCTCTTTATGAGCAGCTAATGAGCGAATGGATATAAAATCTAGAGCTATAGGAATGTGGATTATTCTTGGGATTATTTCTGCTTGAGGTCACAGAGCTCATTAGTGGCATAGGTGGATCTACGACCCAGATACAGGGTCCCTGGACCCCAGCTCCAATCTCCATGGAGAGCCATTTGTTTTGGAGAACTCTTTGGGATCTCTCAAAGGTATGCTCAGCCTCAGTGAGTGTTAGTGGTGCCAGGAAGCCCCCAATCTGCCCACACTTTGGAGGATTTTCAATATTCTTTCTGGAAGGGGACGTTTCCCCCCCTCACCCCTACATTCCGCCAAAGGACAGGGTGTCTCTCACCCATCAGACATCTCCTGCTGTGCACAGATGGTGTGGGCTGGACTCTGAGCCATTACAATTCAGTCCCCGCTCTTTGAGAGAGGGCTTGTGGGACTCTTGCACACCCCAGCCAGCCCGCCAGAGCACCCTCTGTGACCCCAGGGCAGCCTAATTGCTTCCTTCTCAGGCAAGTGGTCTCTGTCTGAATTTAAATAGGCCTGACATCCGCACAGCTGCCAGCTCTGCTCCTAATTGGAAGCTGGCATCTCATGGGACCGGGTACGAGAAGCTTGGGTATGAGAAGCCTCCATGTTTCTAGCACCCGAGGGCTGCAATCCTAGACTGAGGGAGACCTAAGGGCTAGGAGGAGACAGCTGGCTCAGCCACTGAGGTATTGATAAATAGGAAATTAAAGCTCTGTTCAGCTGTCTTCCATAGTTTTTTGGTAGCGTGATAGTCTGGGAGCTGTCTTCCCTAGCCCTGATGAGGTACTTTTCATTTGGAGTTATTTTATTTAAAGACCAGTCAAGAGATTTAGGATTTTTTGATTCACTGGCATTTCCCTCCTTTATTTATTTTTTATTTTCAAACCCTTACCATCAAATCTGGTCTCAGATATTTCCTAGCTGTGTGACCCTGGACAAGTCACTTAACCCCCACTGCCTAGCCCTTACCACTCTTTTCTGCCTTGGCATCAATTCTTAGCATTATTTCTAAGATAGAATGTAAGAGTTTTATTTTTTAAAAAATCATTATGGACTCCATTAAAAAATAACTCTTACCTTCCATCTTGCTCAGATTATAGAAGAGATTTAGAACTGGAGGGAACCTCAGAAGTCATCTAGGCAAACTCCTTTATTGCATTGCATTGTATTGTATTGTATTTTTTACTGGAGTGGTATACCATTTCCTTCTCCAGTTCATTTGATAGGTGAGGAAACTGAGGCAAAAAGGATTAAATGACTTGCTCAGGGTCACACAGCTAGGAAGTGTCTAAGACCAGATTTGAACTCAGGTCCTAGATCTTGATCTACTGAGCCACCTAACTGTCCCTCATTACCCTCCTTTAAATTAAACAGACACTCAGGGATTAGGGTGTTAGGTGTTCTAGACAGCATGGACAAAACAAATATAAAGCCCCTAAAGTTGCCTTTCTTTTCCTCTGCATGAATTTTGTATTCTTTATTGCATCCACGGTCTTGCCCGTCAGATTGTTAAATTTTCTGAGGGCAGGGGCTGTTTTTGCCCTTCTTGGCATTCTATCTACCCCTTAGCAGAGTGTCTGACTCATAAAAGGGTCTATAAATACTTGCTTGCATGCATACGGTAGCACTCTGTTGTGGCTGGTGTGGAGGCGGAATTGATATTTGATGAAGGAGTGGAAAGAGGTCTAAGTCTGAAGCTACAGAGCATTCAATCCTAGCTGCGCTACTAAAACTATTGGGATGAAACTATGGCCCTTCCCTGGGTCTTTATTTTCTCCTCTGTGACAATAAAGGGCTTGGTGGCAGACAGATAGAACAGTGGATAGAGCACCGAGGTAGGCAGGAAGATTCCTCTCCCTGAGTTCCAATCTGGTCTCAGACACTGTCTAGCTGGGGGACTCTGGTCAAATCACTTACCCCTGTTTTCCTCAGTTTCCTCACCTAGCAAATGAACTGGAGAAGGAAATGGCAAACCACTCCAGTGAAAACAACAACAACAAAAAACCCCACAATAAAATAAGGGAGTTGGCCTAGATCACTTATAAGGTTTCCTCCAGCCCTCAATCTCTGCTCTGATACTGCTCTGGGCCTCAGTTTCCTCCCCTGGTGGATCAAATTTCTGAGTTCCCTTCTGATTCAGCACTATTTCCCAAGCTATATAGGCTTTCCTTGGGGTTGGGAGACTGGCCTCTAGATGACGACAACAACAACAACTACTGCAACTACTACTACTACTACTACTACTACTACTAGCTCACCCTTGTATGGTCAAGGTATACAAAGCACTTTTCTCACTTCTAACAACCCTCTGGGCTAGGCAGTGTCAATAGGACTCTTCCCATTTTACAGGTGAGGAAACTGAAGCCTTGAGAGAAGTGACTTGTCCAAGGTCATGTAGTTAGTATCAGAAGAGTTCAGTCTCATAAATGAGTCAAGATCCAGAGAGAAAGAGCTGGGCTTGAAATCTGTGACTCCTGCCTCCCCTGTACCCTAGAAAAAGACAGCCAGCTACTTTCATATTGGAATAAATTAATATTGGAATCACCTGTATTCCATTGAGGCAATGCTGTATCTATCTTGTGTTAGGAAAGGCAGTTTTTTAGAGATCACCGAGTCTGAACCCATCATTTTACATATGAGGAAACCGAGGCACAAGATCATTAAGTGATTTGCCCATTGTCAGAGAGCTAGCAGGTGCTGGACCTGGAGTTCAAATCCAGTCTCAGAGACTTACTGTGTGACTTTGGACAAGTCACTGAACCTCTTATCTGCCTCAGTTTCCTCATCTGCAAAATGGGGATAATAATAGTACCCAAACCCTTCCCCATAAAATGAAATAATATTTGTAAAATCCTTTGCAAACTTTAAAGTGCTCTATAAATGTTTGCTCTCATTGTTGGTGTTATTATTATTGTCGTTATTATGTTTGGGGCAGGATTTGAATTTAGGTCTTCCTGACTACAAGTTCAGTGTTCTAATAGTGCCTCAAAAAGTGGTAAAGATTGAAAGGGCAGCTTCCCTAGGGGAAGTGAAGCATGCCAGGGACAAGGGCTCTCGAGAGATGCCTGGCATGGGACCAAGTCAGTGGGAGGAATGCTTTCCAGATCTAGGGCTTATTATTGTTCAATCCATTAAAGCCCTAGAGTCTTGGGAGGTGGAGAAGTGAGCTACTGAGGTTAGAGATGGCCTGAGAGACCCCAAATATTCACAGGATCATAGATTCAAGAGAATAATCAGTCAAGAGGGGAAGTGAGGCAAGAGAGGTTTCAAAAGGCCCATCCAAGCCCACAGAGTGGTGAGACATACAATCCTTCCTCCTGCACGTCAGAAGGAGAGAGGAAAGGCTATGGGGATGGAATGGCTGGATTCTGCTTGCTTATTCTGCTGGTTCTAGGAAGATGGAATCCATTTCTTATTCCTTGGGGAAAGGAGGAGGTTAGGATGAGTCCCCCAACAAGGGGCTACTCAGTGTACTAGACTAAGCATTAGGAAGACCTGGATTCAAATTCTGTCTCAACATATTGTTTGGGTAATCCTGGATTTCATGTCTGTAAGACTCCGTTTCCCTATATTTCAAGTGGATATTTAATAGGATCTTTCCTCACTGGCCTGTTGTGAGGGCCAAAAGCACCTCAGAAGATCTTAAAGCATGTCAGCTTATTATTATATCTGGTTAATGATTTGTTGTTGTCCAGTTATTTTAGTTGTGTCATAAGACCCTTTGTAACTCCATTTAAGATCTTCTTGGTAAAGATCCTGGAGTGGTTTGCTATTTCCTTCTCTAGTTGATTTTACAAATGAGGAAAATGAGGCAAACAGGGTTATGTGACTTGCCTAGGGTCACATAGCTAGAAAGTGTCTGAAGCAGGATTTGAACTCTTCTTGATTCCAAGTCTGGTACTCTATCCACTGAACCACCTTGCTGCCTCTGGGGTTAGAGTGGGAAGGGATCTTAGAGCCCACCTAGTCCGAATCCTTTATTGTGATCCAACAGTAGAAGTCCTGTTTTTGGACTGAGAGATGTGTGTTCAAATCCTGCCCTGTTTACTTATTTCCTAGGTGACCTGGAGAAAAGTACTTGATTTCCTCAGTCAGTCATAAGTTTCTCATAAAATGAGAGTCCCTTGCCATGTGAGAGAGGCTGGTTCTTTTCCTTAGTGGCTCAGTAGCTAGAGAGCTAAGTCTGGAGATTGGAGGACTTGGGTTCAAATCTGAACTGAGACACTTCCTAGCTCCGTGACCCTGGTGGGCAAGTCATTTAACCCCATTTGCCTAGCCTGTGCCCTTCTGTCTTAGAGTTTGTTACTAGGACAAAGTCAGGGCTTTAAAAAAAAAAGGACTTCATTGGCTCAGGGCACTAACTAAGGCTTAGGGCAGGGACACAGCTTCCTGGTCATTCCGGGGGGCATCCTGATTCACTCTGGGAAGATGGGTTCAACTACCTTTCCTGGACCGGCAAGGAGTCAGCTTTCCTTATTAGGACCCGAAATCTCCTATCGCTGATGGACGAACTCGTTTCATTATAGCCTTAAAATCTTGAAGCTAAACAAATAGACTGACCTGGTCAGCCCCAGCCTATTACAAGCTTCCCGCTCAAAATCGGTCAGCTAACACTTACAAATGAGGAAACTGGGATAAAGGACTGGAGTGGATTTGTCCCTGAGCCAGGGTTTGAATCTGGGGGGGCTTGACTTCCAATCCAGCGCCCTTTTCTATCTACGGTGTTAAGGAAGTGGGGTGTGATGGGAAGAGAGCCAGAGTTGGGGTCGGGAAAAACCCCTCTAATGCTTTTGGCAGGGCAGCTAGGTAGCAAAATGGCTAGAGCGCCAGGTCTGGAGTCAGGAGGACCGGGGTTCAAACCTCAGATACTTCCTAGCTGTGTGACCCTGGGCAAGTCACTTAACTCTAATTGCCTCACCGTTGCTGCTCTTCTGCCTTAGTATTGATCCTAAGACAGGAAGTAAGGGTTAAAAAAATACTTTGGGGAGCTGTCCTGGGCAAAGCTCCACTGACATCCATAAGAGGATGCTTATAATATAGAATCTAAGTTCTCTGAAGCTATTTGTGCCCCATTTGGACTTCAGGAGACACGAACACTTGAACAAGGGTGGATCAGCCCTTATGGGTGACAGAATATGGCAGCCTTGACAGTTTTTGGGGGTGGAAGGTTTTTAGAACAAATCATCTGGTTCAAGTCTGCCATTTTACAGAAAAGGAATACAAAGTTAAGGGACTTGCCCAAGGTCACACAGCTTCTAAGTGTCAAAGCCTGCATTCAGATCCAGCCCGACACTCTGGAGTCGGGGCTCTCTTCCCACAACACCACTGAGTATTGCTTCGTCAAGCCAGAGATTAGATCTTTCTCTCTATTTTTTTTTGGGGGGGGGGGATGGAGGTGGGGGAGGTGCCTGCTCTGTGCCTACCCGTGGATTAGTCTGGAAGGCTTCTTCCTGGATGATCATCGAGCAAATAGCTCAGCTGAAGTTGGGGAGGGTGCTCACTTCCCCATCCATGTGTGGGGTCACATCCAACCCAGCTTTCCCAGACCTAGCCCTGGAATTCCAAGGTTGGGACTATATTGAGGGTGGGGGAGTAGGGGAGGGGAGGAACACCCTGAGCTGGCCGACTCCCCACCCTGGAGGAAAATAGAAACAATCAAATGACATAGAATTCAATCATATTTTAAAATAAGCTTTATTTAGATTTTTTTTATATTTTTATATTTGCATCCATGCCTTCAAGAAACCTTTCCCACAGGAAAGGTTATTATTATCTAATGTTACCCATAACTCATATGCTATTTGTCATACTTCTCTTAAATAAATCATCCTCTTAGTAACTTTTAGAATTATTTTTTTAAAAATCTGAAATGAACAGGAACTAACTTATTACCAGGAGAGGCTGTTTTGTTTTCTCTATTAAGGAAAAAGAAAATAAGACCAGGGGAAAGAAAAAAAATGAAACTCAGGGGGGCGAAAATGTTTTCTAGACTATTCCTCCATAGTGACAGATACTGGTAAGGGCAGCTTCCTCCCAGACCCGGGCGGGCCAGGTCCGAAGCCCCCATCTGGGGACTCCTGGTGGCTTTCCACTCCTCCCTTTCCCCAAACTGCTCATCCCCACCAAAAAGAAATCCAGAAGCTAGCTAGCTTGCCATGCCAACGTTTGCTTTGCTCTGTCCCTTTAAGTTAAAATATCCCCCCCTTTTTTTTTTCCAAGAGGGCACACTGCGAGGAGTTATTAAAGCAAACAGGCTTCCTAGAATTTAGTACGTGTCGGACTTTAAAGGGTATGGTCAGCGGGAAGCGTAGCAAACGGTCCCCTGTGGCAGAGACCTGACTGACTTATAGTAGGAGAAAGAAAAGGGGGAAGGGGGCCGGGGTGGGGAAATCACAGTTAAAAATAAAATCGGCCACCTGTTTTCAGACCTCCAGCAGGCCTGCTGTCATCAACGCACACAGCCCTTTAGTTCATGAGTCGTGGTTAAGTAAGAGTGGGTGGGGGTGGAAGAATGCCTAGAAGAAGGTCCGGGAGAGGGCCCTCTCGGACGGCTCTTCCTAGCTGGGTTTCTAAGCCTAGCCTGTTGCAGCATGGGATGGATGATGAGACAGAAGGAGGCCCAGGGAGTTTGGGGGAAGTGCCAGGGACTAAAAGACAGACATTTGGTATGGAATGGGTGCCCCATGCTGGAGAAGTACGCCTGGCACGACATCCCCTTGAGATGGGTGCCACGACTCCCTTGGAGACTCTCTGTCCTCTACTCGAAAGGAATGGCGAGGGATGAGGAGCAGAATAAAAGCTACGGTTGAGGAGGGAAGCTCGAATCCCCGCTCCTGGGGCAGAGGGCAGCTCACCTCTTGGCCAACTCCAGCAGAACGGCCATCTCTGCCCAGTTCTCGGACTGGTGGCGAGTTCCGTCCACCCCCCGCCCACCCTACTTTCGTTCACGATCCTCCACCTGGGGCCAGGCCACTCCTGTGGTCAGCATCCGATGCCCTAGCAGGGCCAGACGGAGGCTATGGGGGTCGGGGTGGGGGTGGGGTCTAGCCTGGGGGAAGGTGGCTAGAGAGAATGTTCATGAGACACAGAGAGAGAGATGGGAGAAGGAACAGAAAAATGCCGGATAAAATACAAGAGATTAAAATCACACGTTCCCTGGGCTCCGGCCATCTTAAACGCTATCTCTATTTGGCAGCAGCGTGATATAGAACATATAGGCAATAGAAACACACCCGCCTCCCTCCCACCCCTTGGAAAAATAGAAATTCCAATATTTATGCAATAATTTAGATAGAATAAGTTTTCTGCTTTTGTGCAAATAAATTAAACGAAACCATTTTTTTTCCTTCTTAAAGAAAAAAAATTTTAAAAACTGGCAGGCCATTAAAAAAAGCCCATTTTTTTTTTTAAATCTCCCATGAACCCAGCCAAGAAGACGGCCCACTTGGCTGGGCTCATTAGTCTTTGTGGACAATATACCTTGCCCAGATGGGGCCGGTATTTCTCGTTGTTCATGTGACTGAGGCACGTACCCTGTGCACTCTCGGGACCCCACTCCCTGCAACGTTCACACCAGGTGGGAGGGGGGAAACAGACCAGATACAGAACGCACCACGATTTGGGCTCCAGCAAGAGCGGTTTGGACAAGAGACGTTTACAAGCACAAGGTGCACACGGGTTTTTCATTATTTACAAATACACAGCAGTCCTTCAAGTTTCATAAAAGAAGGGGTGCAGAACAAAAAAAAAAGAAAAAACTACCCCCAACTGAACACAACAAAAAAGGATTAAAACGAAACAAACAAACAAAAATCAAACCCCAAACATGAAAGAAACAAACCGACGAGAACAGAAATAAAATCAGAAGACGACACGCCTGCATCGCTCCGGACAACAAACAGTTAACATGTTCACACACAGTTCGTAATATATACATCAATTACAGAGGTGGCGGCGAAGGAGAGGAAGGGGCTCACGCTCCGGGTTTTTCTCGTTGTTAGACACATCCCCACGCACACAGACGCACACGCACACATACATGGGCAGCAGTCGGAGGCCAGTTATCACCAATCTGCGTCCTCCTCAATGTAATAATCGGGGGCAGTACCATCAAAGAGGCCTGGATCGAGGGATTTCCGCTGCTTCCCTCTGGCAAAGACCCGGGAGATGGAGCCAAATCCCATCTTCTCTTTCTTCTTTTTCCTTTTTTGGTCTTCGAGATCCTCTAGTGACTAAAAGTGGCGGGGGAAAGAGAGAAGGAAATGATGGTTAGATGAGTGAAGAGAACTGCGTAAGGAAGTAGATGGCGCTTAACAGCATTGGAAGGAACCCCAAGGTTGGAAATGAAGCAAATGGAGAAATCGGAGGATTCGGGGTCCTTTAAAAAAGTGATTGTAGGGGGCAGCTGGGTGGCTCAGGGGATGGAGAGCCAGGCCTAGAGATGGGAGGTTCTGGGTTCATATCTGGCCTCAAGACACTTCCTAGTTGTGTGACCCTGGGCAAGTCACTTAATTCTAATTGCTCAGACCTTGCAGCTCTTCTGTTTTAGGAGTGATATTAAGGGGGGCAGCTAGGAAGTGTCTGTTGTTTGCCCTTTCCATCTCCAGCTCATTTTACAGATGAAGAAACTGAGGCAAACAGGGTTATTTGGACACAAAGGGAGTGCTTAATAAATATTTAATGACTAGGGTAGCTGTGTGGCTCCGTGGATTGAGAGTCAGGCCTAGAGATGGGAGGTCCTGGGTTCAAATCTGACCACTTCCTAGCTGGGCAACCCTGAGCAAATCACTTAACCCCCATTGCCTAGCCCTTACCACTCTTCTGTCTTGGAACTGATGCTCAGTAATTGATTCTTTGCCTGCTAAACCCTATCCATTGAGCCACTGAGATGCCTCCTCATTTTTTTAATAGCAGTTATAGACTTATTTCATAATATGAAGAGTATAACCTTGAAGCAAGGTGGGGGAGAAGGAGGAAAGCACACTATAGGGATGAGTTATAAGACTAAAGCCTCAGAACTGGTGTCAAAAAAGGAATAAATAGCCTCAGACACTTAGTAGCTGTGTGACGATGGGCAAGTCACTTAACCCTGTTTGCCTCAGTTTCTTCATCTGTAAAGTGAGCTGGAGAAGGAAAGGTCAAACCACAGACACTTCCTAGCTGGGCAAGTCACTTAACCCTGTTTGCCTCAGTTTCTTCATCTGTAAAGTGAGCTGGAGAAGGAAAGGTCAAACCACAGACACTTCCTAGCTGGGCAAGTCACTTAACCCTGTTTGCCTCAGTTTCTCCATCTGTAAAATGAGCTGGAGAAGGAAAGGTCAAATCACAGACACTTCCTAGCTGGGCAAGTCACTTAACCCTGTTTGCCTCAGTTTCCTCACCTGGAAAATAAGTTAGAAGAGGAAAATGACAAACCAGGCCAGTATTTTTGCCAAGAAAACCCCAAATGGCATCACAAAGAGTCAGCCGTGACTGAAAATGACTTATTAGCAAAAATGAGAAATAGGTCTTTGTTGGCTAAGATAAGGCGGTTGGACAAGGTGGCCTCTGAGGTTCCTTCTAGCTCCAGATCTAAAAACCTATGAAATGATGATTCCAATTCCATTTTCTTAGGTTTTTCAAAAGTTTTCTGAGCTCCCTGAGAGCCATATTTGTGAGTACACATGGTTGATCTGGTCTTGGATAGAAGGACTAAATGGCCAAGTTGGAAGACTTCAGGGCACCTGAACAGAAGTCCGTACCAGGCATTCCCAACCAGTGCTGGGGAGGGAACCCACTACTACTTCTTCTTTTTTGAAAACATCCTTACTTTCCGTCTAAGACAGACGGGCAAGGGCTAGGCAGAGGAGGTGAAGTAACTTGCCTGGGGTCACAGATAGGAAGTGTCTGTGGCCACATCTGAATCCAGATCCTCCCATCTCCAGATACCTAACTGCCTTCTAGACTACTAATTCCTGAGGGAGAATGTTCCACAGGTTTAAGCATCAGAGGAAATCCTAAAATCCTAGATTCAGAAGAAGGAATCTTAGAGGTCCAACCCTAGAACCTTAGAGGGCCAACCCTAGAAAGTTAGAGGTCCAACCCTAGGACCTTAGAGGGCCAACCCTAGACCCTTAGAGGTCCAACCCTAGAACCTTAGAGGTTCAACCCTAGAACCTTAGAGGTCCAACGCTAGAACCTTAGAGGTTCATCACTTTACAGATGAGGAAACCGAGGCCAGGAGAAGTTAGATATACACGTTTTCTGACTTCACAGTCACCACTCATCCTGCTTTGCCACCTACAGCTTCCCCAGCGGAATCCTGACTTTCATATTTTCCATGGACACTGGGAAAGGATTTCTCCAGCTTTGGACCGCAGTTTCCTCCTCTATAAAATGAGTGAATTGGACCTACAACCCTAAGATTCCATAAAGTTGTAGAGTGGGTTTGGGAATGGATGACGTAGTCAAGATTCTAAATGGAGGACCTCGAATGGGGATGCTCTGGTTCAAGGCCTGGCTGGGTCTTCAGCTCCATGAAAGGTCTTGTGGTGGAAGGGTGAGGATGCTGCACATGGAGACCTGGGTTCAAATCCCATCTTGGGTGCTGAGTGGCTGCATGACCTTGAACAAGTCTCTCAAACTCTCTAGACTCTTGTTGCCTCATCCGTCAAATGGGAGAAATAATAATCCTTGGGCTACCCATTTAACAGGGCAATTATCATGAGGAAAACACTTTGAAAATCTCAACATTATCTATTAATATGACCTATTTTTATTATTCTTATTTCTTTTTTAGGCAAATGGGGTTAAGTGACTTGCCCAGGATCACCCAGCTAGTAAATATCTGAGGCTAGATTTGAATTCAGGAAGATGAGTTTCCTTGATTCCAGGCCCAGTGCTCTGTGCACTATGGTGCCACCTAATTACCCCTGAACTATTATCTTATCTCCTTTTCTACAGGAAGCTTTTCCCCACCCCATTTAACTGGAGGGCCGTCCCTCTATTTTTTTTTTAAACCCTTACCTTCCATCTTAGAATCAATACTGTGTATTGGCTCCAAGGCAGAAGAATGGTAGTAAAGGCCAGGAAATGGGGGTTAAGTGACTTGCTCAGGGTCACACAGCTAGGAAGTGTCTGAGGCAATATTTGAACCCAGGACTTCCCATCTCTAGGCCTGGCTCTCCAGCCACTGTGCCACCCAGCTGCCCATAATTTCCTCTATTGATTATCTCCAATTTAGAGCTTGTTAGTACACAGCTGTTGTCTCCTCATTAGACTGTGAGCAACTTGAGGGGTGGGACTGTTTTTTTGTTTTTGCTTTGCTTTAGCCTTTGCATGGTGCTCAAAACATAGTAGGTGCTTAATATATATATTTTTAATTGGCATTGTGAACCTTCTCAGTTACAGAGTGAGAAATCTGGAGCCACATGCGGGTTCTGAAGTCAAGGAGTCCAATCCCTTTATTTTGTTTTATTTAAAATTTTTGTTTTTGTTCCCCACCAGAAAGCTTGTCTTTAATATTCCATCAGTAGATATAATTAGCTCATTTGTGCACTCAGTGGGGATACAATGTAGGTCAAAGGCATTTATTATCATGGGGCCCAAGCTCCCCCAAATCTCTATGGTCACACTGGTTACCTAAAATGCTCCCACAGCAACTGCGATAATATTGGGCAAAACTTGGAGTATAACGATCATAAGCCATACATGGAAGGAGGGAGCACATCTCAACACTCTTGTTTTAAAGAGGAAACACAATGGGGGCATCTGGGTAGTTCAGTGGATGGAGAGCCAGGCCTAGAGATGGGAGGTCCTGGGTTCAAATCTGGCCTCAGACACTTCCCAGCTGTGTGACCCTGGACAAGTCACTTAACCCCCATTGCCTAGCCCTTACAGCTCTTCTGCCTTGGAACCAATACACAGTATTGACTCCAAGACAGAAAGTGAGGGTTTAAAAATAAAATAAAATAAAAAAGTAAAATAAAGAAGAAACATAAGCCCAGAGAAGTTAAAGTGACTTATCCATGTGATACAGATTATAAACATCAGTCATGTCTGGCACTCCATGAGATCTGGGGGTTTCTTGGTAGAGATACTGCAGTGGTTTGCCATTACCCTTTCCAGCTCATTTTACAGATGAGGATACTGAGGCCCAGACAGTTAAGTGACTTGACCAAGGCCATACAGCTAGTAAGTGTCCAAGGCTATATTTGAACTCAACAAGATGAGTCTTCCTGACTCCAGGACCAGCCCTCTATCCACTACGTCACGGCCTATCACATCGGCGGGAGAATTTAAACTCAGGTCCCAATGTTCCAAATCCTTCAGTCTTTCCCCAGGTGCCCGCTCCTTCATCTCTGCTGCCTGCAGCTGCACACATGGCAGATGGGGGAGAGGAGTCCCCTTCTGGACTTGTTGGTGTGTTGTAAAGGAGAATGAGATGAGAGCTCCTCGGTGCAGAGGTGCCATGGGCTAGGGTGACTGGGCACTGGGTCAAAGAGGCCCCGACTGATTGGCGGAACTCCAGCCTACCTGTACAATTGGGTTGTGTAAATTCTTCTGGACGGGTCCCGGACTGTCCCCCTACCAGCAAAAGGAGAGAGAATCAGTTGATGTAAGATAATCACCACCCCCATGACCAGAGACTGCCCAGAGAGACTACATATCCCATGAGAAAGCACCCCATATTCCCCTACTTCCACCATTAGAATCAGAGAATCCCCAAGGTAGACGGCATCTCAACAGCTGCCATCTTTAAAATGCCTTCAAAGGAGTCCTTTGGCTTTTGCTTGAAGGCTGCCAGTGAAGGTAGAGCCCCATCTTCCTTCTTTTTTTTTTTAAGACAGAGGGACAAGGGCTAGGTAAATGGGGTTAAGTGACTTGTCCAGGGTCACATAGCTAGGAAGAATTATCTGAGGCCAGATTTGAACCAGCCCTGTTATTTCTAAAGACAATGGTAATTATCTCAGTGGTTCCCCTGGGCTAGGCTAGTTACCTATCTCCCAACTCTGGGTTTTCGTGCTGGCTAGTCCCCATTCATTCTCACCTGAAGCTCTTATACTAAGACTGAGCTAAGTGACTTCCTTCCACAGGGAATCTTTCCTCAATGGGGAACCTGCTCCAGCCTTCCTGGCCTCCTTCCCTCTGAGATTACCTTCCATCTCTACGAGATGCTTGAAAGTCGTCCCTCCCAGTAGAGTGGGAGCTCCTTGAGGGCAGGGATTAGATTTTTGCCATTCTTTTTGTCTCTAGCGTGGTACCTAGTACGCAACAAGGCTGTAATAAACCCTTAATCACTGACTCGAGGGGATGAAGTTCAATCCTCTCATCTTACAGAGGAAGGAGACACCCTGGAAAATGAGGGAGTCACCCATTGCTAGTAGGTGTCCGAAGTGGGACTCAAAACCTCGCCCTCCTATTCCCCAGCTGGTCCTCTGAGGCAGAGGCGATGCCATGGAGCTTCTTTAGAGAATAGACCACAATTCCTAGAGTAGATGGCGGACCTTAGACACAAGCTGCCTCCCAGCAACCGGAACCAGCCATACTTGCAATGAAAGCTAGAGGAAAACACCAACAATCCCATGTTTCAAAGCTTCTGCCCAAGCGCCTGCCATAAATAGCCCATGGATGAAGCAATTGGAGCTTGCTAATTGTCTGGCTTCCCTGGATTCATTGAAGTCCACCAGATTCCATGATTTTTCAGTATGTGTATGTGGGGTGATAGAAGGGGAGGGCCCTCCCACTTAAAGAGATTACAACATCCTCAAAACCTTATTATAGAGACCTCAGGAGTTGCTGGGGCTGAGAAAATCCTTCACTGGGTGGCCAGCCATCTGATGATAACCCTCTCTGAGCCTAATTAGCCATGGTGATCCTTGGGCGGCGGGCAGAGAACATTGCCTAGCTCCAAAAATCTAATCTCTTCCAATTTGTCTAGGAGTCTGCCTGGGCTTGTGCTCAGGGGCATGGCAGAGCCTTGGAGACCTTGGGGACATCTTGAAACCTCAATGAGGCATCTAATTTAGGGGAGAGAGATTTGCCTATAGAAAGTATTATTATCATTACCATTTTACATCTGCATAACAGTTTATATATAAACATAAACATAAATAAATAAATATATATATATTTAAAGCTCTTACCTTCTGTCTTAGAATCAGTACTGAGTATTGGGTCCAAGGCAGAAGAATGGTAACGGCTAGGCAATGGGGGTTAAGTGACTTGCCCAGGGTCACCCAGCTAGACGTAAGTGTCTGAGAACAGATATGAATTCAGGATCTTCTGACTCGGGGACTGATGCTATGCACTTAAGCATCTAGCTGCCCCAACACTCAACATTTTGAAAAGTACTTCTATAAATATATTATCTCAGTCCCATGGGGTATGGAAAACAGGTGATTATCACCCTTATTTTAAAGATAAGGAAACTGAGGCAAAGAAAAGTTAAACTACTGGTCCCAAAGAAAACATCTTGTGATTAGCAGGGCCAAGACTAGAGAATCTTGGTCCTTTTGACTCAGAGGGCAGGGGTCTGAGTGTTCACTACAGCTTATGCAACTCCTCATCACTTAAATCCATTTCTTGCATGAGTCAAGACATCATCCTCATGATGCCATCCACCCTCTTTGAAAGGAAGGATGAACAACAGTATCTAGGCGTGGAAATGTGTACAATAATCTAAAGCTTTCATATGTTTGGGGAACCTGGTTGTTTAGACACTTCCTCGTCCTGAAAAAATACCCTACAGCTAAAGGCATACTGTTACCTGAAGTGTAGGTGGAAACAATATTCTGGTTGGGCCAACCCAAGCCTATACAAATCTTACTTGATGTATAGAGGCCAGAGCATGAGAGGATCTGGAATCTTAGAGAAACAGAGGGCAGATGAGGGTGAAAGAAGGAGAAGGTTGCAAACAGGCAGATCCTTTGGGAGATCTGTGTAGCCTGGAGGACATCAGCCTGGGCCAGTTGTGTCTTTAGAAGAACCAAAACTCACAAACCATATTCAAAGAGCTGGGAGAGGCTAAAGTCATTTTAGCTAAATTTTTGGACAAGAGATTCACATTTTACAAGATGTCTTTCTGATTTCTTCCACTTGTTAATAATGCCTTCTTCTTTCTCAAAGTCTCTTGTGCTTGTTTATCCATGTAAACATGGCATCTCCCAAGAAGACTAGAAAGTCTACAAGGGTAAAGACAATGTTTCTTTTGTCTTTGTATCTCCTCTCTCTCTCTCTCTCCTCTCTCTCTCTCTCTCTCTCTCTCTCTCTCTCTCTCTCTCTCTCTCTCTCTCTCTCTCTCTCTCTCTTTCTCTCTCTCTCTTTCTCTCTCTCTCCATCCATCCATCCATCCATCCATCCATCCATCCATCCATCTTTGTATATTTTTCCCTAGACTTGTGAATTCATGGGTTTGGGAATTCTCAGGGTAGAAATTCTCTCTACTGACACAGATTAGCTACTTGTAAATTGGTGGTTTCAAACTTCAATAGAAACAGATCCCTGTGTGACCCTATTGACTTAGAAAATCACAAATTAACATTATCCATGTTTAATTTTTTTTATTTTGTTAAACATTCTCAATTAAATTTTAATCTGGTTTGGCTGTACTTAGGAGTCTGGCTGTTGGAGTTGGATAGCTCTGTTGAAAATAACCTAGAAAGAATGGTTGTGGGCATTGGGAGGTTCAGGCACTTGCCTGGAGTAACAGAGCCAGGATGTGTCAGTGTTTGAATCCAGGCCTTGCTGGCTCCAAGGCTGGTCCCCTATCCATCAGGCTTACTCTGACTCTCTCGTACACAATAAGAAAAGGCAAAAACTAAGATATTCTAGGCTAGATCTCCAATCTTTTGAGGCTGATATCTGAGAAGCCTGCTGTGCCCAGCCAGAAACTCCTCCTTTGTAATCATAATCAAATCAACTGCCCTTGTTCCTGGAAAAAGTGTGTTAGTTCACTTTCCCACGCTCACCATTCTTTTAATTTTCCAAACTAAATATGCTTCCCTGGCCACCAATGGCTTATGTGTGTTGTCTCCCCTACTGCAATGTAATCACTCTGAAGACATGAACTATCATTGCCTTTTGATTTTGTATTGCATCTCCAGCCCTACAGTAAAATACAGTGGTTGGTTATTGTAAGCACTTAATAAATGCCTTTACATTCATTCATTCATTCATTCATTCATTCATTCATTCATTCATTCATTCATTCATCTATCTGTCCATCCATGCATCCATCTGTGCATCCATCCATCCATCCATCAGGGTACATGGAAAATGATGCTGAGTCAGGTTGACAAGAATGACTTCCTTGCTCATGGCTACAATGGAGAGGCAGGGATAGCCTCTGCCTTTCTCCTGGGTACCCAGACCAGAGAATTATTTTCTTCCCTATGTTCCCTAAGACATCAATAGCAAACAATCTCCATTTTTTTTCTTTTCTTCTACACCTCAATACTCCTGTAGTTGAAAGAAAGGGAATATGGAGTACTAGGCAAATGAGCCAAAGGGGCTGGGCAATTTCACTCAGTCAGCCTAGAGTGAAATACAAAAGTCAGAGTGTTCTCACTGAAGAAGAGAGAGAGGGAGGAAGCAGAAGAGAGAGGGGAGGAAGGGAAGGAGGGAGGAAGGAGTGTCTTGCTTCTGCTCATTCTACCAGTGCTCTATTTTGAGGTGGAGGGTGGGGAGGGGGAGAGAAGCCATTGGAGTGGGAGTAGGATGAAGGGCAAGAGAAGGCAAAGAACCCCACCCTCATTGGCCTTACATTGCAGAGGGAGTGCGTCCGATGACGAGGGGAGTTGATGTCACTTGGTGTTGATGACCGATCTCCTTCAGCCGCAGATGCGTCAGAGATGATGGAAGGCTGCCGAGAATGACAGGGGCTCACCCTGACAGCTGGAAATTGGGAAATAATAGGTAAGGAAGAGAATAGAAAGGAACAATGGTGGTGCTACTGTCCTTATCTACCCCAAGACCTTCCTCAGGGTCACCCTTCACACATACACCCTTGCTCCATGGAGTTCTTTTTTCCTTCTTTTAGTTTTAAATTTGAACCCCCTTTGCCTTCCAAAACACCCAAACATTGCAACTCTGCTTCCAAGAGGCTAAATGATTTACTCAGACTCCCTCAACTAGCAGGAATCAGAGACTTAGAGCTGGAAGGGAATTTTGAGGGCTTAGAGGTCTTCCCATACTGTTTGACAAAGGAGGAAATTGGGATCCCATATGGTTCAGTGACATACCCAAATCACACAACTAGTAAGTGGCAGACCAAGGATTTAAATTTAAGCCATTTAACTCAAAATTCAGCACTCTTTCCTACTACATCTAACTTCTCTTAATGCCTATAACTGGATATTATAGCTATAGCTATTTCATATATATGTGTGTGTGTGTGTGTGTGACTTGTCCCATGGTTAGGTGATGTACATCTTTGTAAGGCCAAGGACTATTCCTTGGTTAAAAGATACAGCTGTAAGACTCACAAAGAACTTCATATCCATGATCTCACTTGACCCTATGAGACAGATACTATAGGTATTAAATTACCCCCATTTTTGTAGATGAGGAAACTGCTGTTCAGAGAGCAGACTTATCAAAGACTTGACCAAGGCTATATAGCTAGCAAGAGGTGGGTTTTGAATTCGGAACCCTGCTGACTTCAAGCTGGGCTCTCTTACTATCACATCAGGTTTGAGAAACGTTTACCAAATTGTCTTGAATTCTGTTCACTGCCCTCTCCCTCCTCTGAACACTCTGAAGCACTCTAAGAATGGTGAGCCATGTACATGGTCTAGCACCTGGTGTTCTATTTTCTTGACTTCATCAACATGTTGGAATTTCCAGTATAGGAAACTCCTTCCCAATGTAGAAAGGCTATTTTGCTTTTTAATCCAATTTTATTTTTAAAATATTTTCCCATGAATATATGATTCATGTTCTCTCCCTTCCCTCTTCTGGAGACGACAAGCAGTTCCACTGGGTTATACATATATGATCACTCAAAACCTATTTCCATATTATTCATTTTTGTAATAGAATCATCTTTTAAAATGAAAACCCCAAATCATATACCCATATAAACAAATATTAAATCATGTTTTTCTTCTGCGTTTCTACTCCCACAGTTCTTTCTCTAGATGTGGATAGCATTATTTCTCAGAAGTCTCTCAGAATTGTCCTGGTTCACTGTATTGTTATTAGTAGCAAAGTGATCATCCCACAATGTTTCAGTTACTATGTATAATGTTCTCCTGGTTCTACTCATTTCACTCCACATATTTTTGTGTAGTTCCTTTCAGTTCTTATAGAAATCAAGCGATTCACTATTTTTTTCCTTTTTAATATAACTTTTATTTTATTTATTTACTTTTTAAAAAATTTAATTTAATTTAATATAGGAAATGTTTGAGGTCAGATTTGAACCCAGGTCTTTCTAACTCCAGGTCTGGCACTCTACCTATTGAATAATACCCAGCTACCCCAAGGACTCTTTTTAGTCTTTATATTTTGTATCCCTATCAACAAATAGAGTGCTGAGCATTTAGTAGACACTTAGTAAATGCCTGCTGGACTAGACTGAAATGATTCTCTGAAGCGGACACCTGCTCCCTCAAAGCTCTCAAAACGAGCTTGAACTGATTTTGAATGTATTTTGTATAGCCTTTGATGTGGCCATGTTGTTTTCCCAACCAAGTGTGAGGGCTCGGAGGAGCTAGAATGTCTCCTTTTCAGCTCGGTGCCCCTAGCACCCTGGACAGCGTCTGGGCCAGAGCAAGTCCTCAAGAAAAGCTTCACTGGAACTCACCAACCAGAACAAGAATCAGAGGGCCATGTCAGCACAGTGAAGAGTTAACGGAGAGATCCTGATAGAGACGGGGGAGAAGAAGCCAGAACCTAAAGGAGGGGGTGGGCTGGAGCCTATCTCTTAGATAGAAAATCCAGTCCCAGGGGAGCAGGAGTACGAGGGAGCATCATAGTAACTTCAACAAGTAGGTAGCTTGAAACCAACTCTCATGTCTTCTACGAATGAGTCCAATTATAGATTTCAAGCTGGGAAGGAGTGTTAAGGGCCAATGAGTCCAACTCTCCTTTTTTTGCAGATGAAGGAAGTGTGGTCCCAAGGGACCTAGGACCTTGCCTAGGGTTACATGGCTAGTCAATGCCTAAAGGGGGATTCGAATCCAGGCATTTCTGTCTCCGAGTCCAAACCTGCATCTGTTCTGCCTTGCTGTCTTCTCTTCACATCTATTCTTTATACCGATCTTCATACGAGAATGCTTTCTAGGCCTCTCACCATTCTGGTCACCCTCCCCAGTTTACAGATGCTTTTACTAAAATGTGGTAGCTAGAACTAAACAGCATAATCTTGGTGAGCATTTATTAAGTACCCACTATATGCCAGGCATTGTACTAAGTGCTTTTATATATATTATCCCATTTTACCTTCACTACCAGGCTGGTTGGTAAGTGTTTTTAATGATCCCCATTTTACATATGAGGAAATAATGATAGAAGAGGGTTAAGTGACTTGCCCAGGGTCATAGGGCTATAACTGTCTGAGATAGGCTTTGAAGTTGGGTCTACCTGGCTCCGAGTCCAGGGCTCTATATGCTTAGTCACCTAATTTCCTCCAATTTCCATAAATATTTTTTAGGCAATTTGATTGGTATGACATGAATAGGTAAATTAATTTAAGTGAGGATTGTCATTTAAAAATATTGGCTCAGCCTATCCATGAGCAATTAATAATACCTAATTTTATTCTTACACATCTAAAGAAGAATATTTTTAAATGTATAAAATAAAATAAAATGCAGAGGGCTGTAAATGAAATTAATTATACTGAAATGTAATAATAAAAATATTTTTAAAAGCCAACTGCAGAGACCCCCAAGGTTAAGAAACCCTGATGGAAGATTCCAAGAATCTAAGATGGGTAAAGTGATTTGTCTGGGGTTGGTGAGGCAGTGAGGAGCAAGGACAGGATTCAGTTCCTTGTCTGTCCTCTGACAAATTCAATACTCTTCCCACCATACCATGTCCTACTGCCCCTTTGATGGATCTCTGGAGTTTGGACCACTGGCAGTGGGTTCAGATGCTGGAGTTCCAGAGAAACAGAATGTGGGAGCTTTTTTTCCTATAAGTCTCCAGGGGAGCTGGCTTTCTTCTTTAATGGAAAGATCCATTAAAAGCCAGCCAGTGCTCCTGGTCCAGCTGGGGACTCACCTTGCCGGTCTGCAGGATGGGGGGGATGTGAGTGGTAGAGCGTCTGTTGGCTCTGCCGGATGGCCGCAGTGAGTGGGAGGTCCGCCTGCATCACCCATTCCTGATTGCCATTGAGAACGGTCTCACCTGGCATGGCGAGGGAATGCCGCTTGGGGACATCCTTGGTCAGGGTAGCTAATGACTGCTTTGCCTGAGCAGAGAGGAGAAAAAGAAAGAGAAGGGATTACATGGGGCTCTTAAGGCCAGTGCTGACCCATCCTTCCCACCCCCGCATAATCCATCATCAGAAAACCAATGACCTCCACTAACCACCTCCATGGGTCCTCTTCTGGATGGTCATTGGAGGGCACAGGCCATGCCCTCAGAGACCTGAGAATCTGGCCCAGAGAAAAGGCAGCTGGGCAAGTGGTCAACAATGACGTCCCTTGAAGGTGGCATCAGAGCTGAGTGTTCTAGGTTATTGTCAGGGAAGCTAGATGGCTCAGTGGATGGAAAGTCAGGCCTAGAGACAGAAGGTTGTGGGTTCAAAATGGCCTCAGACCTTTCCTAGCTGTGTGACTCTGGACAAACCACTTAACCCCAGTTGCCTAGCTCTCACCATTTTTCTGTCTTGGAAACAACCAATACTTAGTATTGATTCCAAGACAGAAGGTAACATTAAAACAGAAAAAAAATTATTGTCCAGTAGTTTCAGTTGTGTCCCATTGGGGTTTTAATTGGCAAAGATACTGGAGTGGTTTGCCATTTCCTTCTCCAGCCCATCTGATAGATGAGGAAACTGAGGCAAACAAGGTTAAGGAACTTGCCCAGCATCACCCAGCTATTAAGTGTCTGAAGCTGGATTTGAACTCAGGAAAATGAGTCCAGTGTTCTATCCACCATGCCACCTAGCTGCCCCTGGCTAATGATACCTTCTTAGAAGTAAGAGCGAGAAGGGACTTTTGACGCCATTTAGGCCAATCACTTCATGGTAACCTAGCAGAAAAAGTGAAAAGTGCCCAAGTACACTCAGCTAGTAAGTATCTGGGGTGGAATGCGAACTCAGGGCTTCTGGCTCTGGGTCCAGTTCTCTGGCTCTCCATTCTGTCTCTGGGAGGAGTTTCATTAATGTCTACAAAAGTGGAAAGAACACTTTGGAGTAAATAACCATGTCTCCTTCAGTTGGGAATGAGATTGAGATAGCTAGGCTAAGAACCCCTGCACTGCCAGATGAGGACAAATGGGATGGTCAGACTGGAACAAGGCCCTCTGGGTTTTTTCTGGGTCTGAGGAAAAGGCCAGCAGGAAAGGGGTAGTCCAGTTACTGCTCCAATGAAGTCCATCCCTCTTGACATCCTGGGGACCTGTCACCTGGCTTTGAAAATTTCTCCTAGCTGAAGGCCTTTCTAGAGAAATTTTCAGGTACTGAATTATAACATGATTTGAGTCAGTGAGTGAGTGAGTGAATGAGTGTGTGTGTGTGGGGGGGGTTGGGCTGGGGGAGTATAGAAAGGATATTGGACAGGGAGCCAGGTAGACTTAGGTTCAAAATATGACCCAGGCACTTACTAGCTGTGTGATGACCCCCCCCCCTCCCTACAAGTCACTTCAAAATAAAAATTCTGTGCCTCAGTTTACTCATGATATGTAGTGGGAAAAGGGCAATTGATTTTGAGTGTCTCTAAGATTACTTCTAAATCTGTGATTCTCTGATTTATGATCAGATACTTCCTGACATCCAACCTGATTTCACATCCCCTTTATGGCTTCTACTTTGTAGCCCAAATAGATTATTAGCTACTCTCTAATCTCTATGGACTCATGGTGGTAAACCTATGGCACGTGTGCCAGAGGGGGAACTCAGAGCCCTCTCTGTGGGCACAGCACCATTACCCCAGCACAGAGTTCCTTATTAGAAAGCCAAAGGGATGTGGGGCCAGGCTGCTCCCTTCCCCCTCGTCTAATGACATTTCTCACATCACCTCCCCTCTAAAAGGTTAGCCAACACTGCAGAATGTACCATTTCCTATAATAGCACAACAATGACAACTAACCTGAAGGTTTTCAAAGTACTTTACATATGTTGTCTTGTTTGATCCCTCAATGATCTTATATTGGAGGTGTTATTATTATCCCCATTCTACAGATGAGGGAACTGAGGCTAAGAGGAGGTGAAGTGATATATACAGGGCCACACAGCTAGTTAACCAAGACAGAAATTGAACCCAAGTCTTCCTGATTCCAAGTCTGGCACTTAGAATTATTAAGAAGTTCTGAGATCATGTCCATTAAGCACATTACAAACTTTAAGGTGCCATATAAATGTCAGAAAGAATGAAACCAATGCAGCCAAGATTAGAAGGAAAGCAGAAAATAAGGGGGGGGGTAGAAATTTATAGACAATTTCTCAGATAAAGTCTTCATATCTCAAATATATAGAGAACTGTCAAATTTATAAGAATATGAGTCATTCGCCAACTGACAAATGGCCAAAGGATATGAACAGGCAGTTTTGGGAAGAAGAAATCAAAGCTATAAATAGTCATAGGAAAAAATGCTTTAAATCATTATTGATTAGAGAAATGAAAATTAAACCAGTCCTGACATGTCATCTCACATCTAGCAGATTGGCTAAAATGTTAGAAGGGGAAAATGACAAATTGGAGGGATTGTAGGAAAATGACAAATTGGAAGGGATGTGGGAAATGTGGGATGCTAATACACTGTTGGTGGAACTATGGATGGAACCAACCAATTTGAAGAACAATCTGGAATGATGTCCTAAGAGTTATAAAACTGTGCATGTCCTTTGACCCAACAATGCCATGATGAGGTCTGTTTCCCAAGGTGATCAAGGGAAAAGGAAAAGACCTAAAATATTCTAAAATATTCATGGCAGCTTTCTTTGTGGTGGCAAAAAATGAAAGCAGGAGGGATGCCCATTCAATGGGGAATGGCTGAATAAGTGGTGGCATGCAATGGTGATGGAATACTACTGTGCTGTGAGAAATGATGAGCAGGATGCTTTTGGAAACACAGGGAAAGGAAGATGTGAATGAACTAGCAGAATGAAACAAGCAGGACCAAGAGGAGGTTTGTATACAGTAACAGCAATATTGTTTGAGAGTATCTGGGAGTGACCAAGTTATTCTGAGTAATATGGATATTCCAATCAATTACCTATAAAGGAGGACGCTATCCACCTCCAGAGAAAGAGCTGATTTTTGGAAGAATGAATTGGATGTGTGTGTGTGTGTGTGTGTGTGTGTGTGTGTGTGTGTGTGTGTGTGTGTGTAAAGGGCTGGTCTTCTCTAGAGTGGGGTTGGGAGGGAGGGAAGGAGGGAGAATGCTCAGAAATCAAAACATAACCCCCCAAAAGGACCACTGGGTGGCTCAGTGGTTGGAGAACTAAGCCAAGAAATGGGAGATTTTCAGTTCAAATTTGGTCTCAGATACTTCCCAGTTGTGTGACCCTGAGCAAGTCACTTGACCCCCATTGCCTAGCCCTGACCACTCTTCTGCTTTGGAGCCAATATACAGTATTGATTCTATGGAGAAAAATAAGGGCTTTTAGAAAAATTTAACAAAAACAAAAACAATTTTTAAAAAAGAGAGCATGCCACAGGGGCTAGAGAGCTGGCTTCCAAGACAAGAAAACCAGGGTTGGCATCTCTCCTCTGACACTTCTTGGCTGTGGGCCCTAGGCAAGCCACATGGCTCACACACTTAGCAGCTCAGTGCTCCAGGCAGCCCTCTACCAATTCCAGTTGAAGAGGTGTCAATCTGCATTAAGAGAGGGAGTTTCCTCACCTGGGAGTTCCCTATAGCATTTGATGACAAGTCACATACCACTTCCAACCATTGGCAGGTAGACTGGGCAAGTCACAGTTCCCTCAACTGTAAAATGAACGTAACACAATTTGGACACAAAGGAGGTGCTTAATAAATATTTAGTGACTGAGGTAGCTGCGTGGCTCAGTGGATGGAGAGCCAGGCCCAGAGATGGGAGGTCCTGGGTTCAAATCTGACCTCACACATTTTCCCAGCTGTGTGACCCTGGGCAGGTCACTTAACCCTGTTTTCCTGGCCATTAGCTGTCTTCTGTTTTAGTGTTATCACTAAGACAGAATAGTAAGGGTTTAAAAATAAGGTACAATTGCTGTTTAAAGCCTTTTACATCCTGGCCCTTCCCTAACTTTCCAGCCTTCTTACACCTGACTGCCCTCCACAAACTCCTCTGATCCACCTCCTGACTCCAGGCACGTTCCCTGGCTATCCCCCATGCCTGGGGCCCCTTCCCTTCTCATCTCTGCCACCTGGTTTCTTTGACTCCCGGGCTGGTACAAGAAGGCTTTCCCAGCCCTTCCTTCTAGGGGCTTCCCCCTACTCTGTCCATATCTTGTAGGGATCAAATCCTTTTCTGGCTGTCTCCACCCTGAGTGCAAGCTCTTGGAGGGCAGGGCCAAGGCTTGGTCTTTCTTTGTTTCCTCAGAATTTAGTGTGGAAACTGGCACTAAAAACTCATTTCTTTTTTTGGTGTCAAACCCTTCCCTTCCATCTTAGAATCAATACTGTGCATCGGCTCCAAGGCAGAAGAGTGATCAGGGCTAGCAATGGGCGTCTGCTAAAGTCCTTCCCAACTCCTCGTCTCCAAGCCTGTGAGCTTGAGAATGAAAGATTTAGAGGTGGAAGGAACTGGAGAGATCACCCCGCCGAATTCCTCCCGTTTTACAGACAGGGAGACTGAGGCCCAAGGAATCCAAAGGATCTGCTTGGGATCACACACAGGTAGTTAAGTGTGACAAAGTCAGGATATGAATCCAAGACCCCCGACTCCAACTCTAGATGGTCCTCCCCGAGGAGGCTCAGAGCAAGGGCTTTAAAGAAAGATGCTGCAGAGGGGCAGCTGAGTGACTCAGAGGATGGAGAGCCAGACCTGGAGACAGGAGGTTCAAATGTGACCTCAGACACTTCCTGGCTGTGTGACCCTGGGCAAGTCACATAACTACCACTTTTTTTTTCCCTTAAGATTCTCAGCTCAAAGAGGGTCTAGACTGAATCATCTGGATATTCTGATGCTCTGGACTGCAGGAAGGACAGGCAGTGTTCCGTGGGATGGAAGGCAGCTCCCCCGCCTTCAGAATTCTGGCTAACTATTACCCAGGACTGAGGTCTGCTGATCTTTCGGGTGCATCCATCCCTGACCCCTTCCCTCCCGGGGGGGACAGAGGCACTAATTAACTAGATGGAGGGCCGTGGAGGAGGACACGCAGCCCCGATCCAGGAGATCGCTGCAGATTTACAGGCTAGAAGGGCAGGGAGCCGGTTTGTCTTCAGGCAGGGCTGATCATCACATTCTGTCTTATGGGAGACCCCAGATCTGGCCCGGCCACGCTTTAATCCTAACCCCATTCTGGGAAAACGAGTCAAGAGCTGGGACTCGGGCGAGAACTGGTTTATCTTGGGGAAATCACATCTGCTCAGAGTGGAAAATAAGGGAAAAGAACTCTAGCACGGGTCCAAGTCCCGGTCATTAGCTGCTCTGTGACCCAGAAAAGTCATTTGCCTTCTCCAGGCTTCAGGAGCATCTTCTGTGAAATGAGGCAGATGCACGAGAGAGCTCCCAGGGTCTTATCCCGCTTGTAAACTATCAAATGTTATTTGGAAAGCCCTTAGCACAGTGCCTGGAGAGCTAGGTGGGGCAGCGGACAGAGCTCTGAGCCTAGAGTCAGGAAGATTCATCTTGAGTTCAACTCTGGCCTTGGACATTTATGACCCTAGCCAAGTCACTTAACCCCACTTGCCTCGGTTTCTTCACCTGTAAAATCAGCTAGAGAAGGAAAAGATAAACCACTCCATTATCTTTGCTGTATGACCCTGGGAAAGTCACTGGACCTTGTTTGCCTCAGTTTCCTCATCCGCAAAATGAGCTGGAGAAGGATAAACTACTCCAGTACTGCAGGGTGACCCTAAATAAGACACTTAACCCTGTTTGCCTCAGTTTCCTCATCTATAAACTGAGCTGGAGAAGGAAAGGATAAACCACTCCAGTATCTTTGCTGTGTAACCCTGGGAAAGTCACTTAACCCTGTTTGCCTCAGTTTCCTCATCTGCAAAATGAGCTGGAGAAGGATAAACTACTCCATTATCTTTGCTGTGTAACCCTGGGAAAGTCACTTAACCCTGTTTACCTCAGTTTCCTCATCTATAAACTGAGCTGGAGAAGGATAAACTACTCCATTATCTTTGCTGTGTAACCCTGGGAAAGTCACTTAACCCTGTATTGCCTCAGTTTCCTCATCTGCAAAATGAGCTGGAGAAGGATAAACTACTCCATTATCTTTGCTGTGTAACCCTGGGAAAGTCACTTAACCCTGTTTGCCTCAGTTTCCTCATCTGCAAAATGAGCTGGAGAAGGAAAGGATAAACCACTCCAGTATCTTTGCTGTGTAACCCTGGGAAAGTCACTTAACCCTGTATTGCCTCAGTTTCCTCATCTATAAACTGAGCTGGAGAAGGAAAGGATAAACCACTCCAGTATCTTTGCCAAGAAAACCCCAGATAGGGTCATGAAGAATAAGACACAATTGAAATGCCTGAAAAACAATAACGAGTCCCCGTGCCTGGGACATAGTATGTGCTTGATATATTCTTGTCTCCCTAATTCCTTCATAAGGTCCCATGATTCCTCTGGGAGAAGGGAGTCAGGAAAATTAGGTTCAAAGCCGAGTTCTGCCATTAACTTGCTTGTGTGGCCCCTCTTGGGGCCTCAGTTTCCCTACATGTAAAACAAGGCCCTTTAGATGAATTAGAATACAGCTTCCAGGTTTGAAAATTCTATGACTCTTTATCCAAATTCACTTTTAAGGCCCTTCGTGATACCCATTTCCTATTGCCTATAAGGAAAGAAATGAGTATGTTATTAAATGCTAGCACTGGGCTCAGTGCTTTAACAGTATTTCATTGGATCCTCACAGCAACCCTGGGAAGGAAGTACTGTTATCCATATTGTTACAGATGAGGAAACTGAGGCAAGGAGGGGTTAAGTGACTTGACTGGGGCCATGCAGCTAGTAAATGTTTGAGGTTACATTTGAACCCAGGCCTTCCTGACTCTAGACCCAGTGCTCTGAACCACCTATCAGTTAGAGATAGCTGGGTGGCTCAATGGACAGGAAATCAACTCTGGAGATGGGAGGTCCTGGGTTCAAATCTGACCTCAGACACTTCCCAGCTGTGTGACCCTGGGCAAGTCACTTAACCCCCGTTGTCTAGCCCTTACTGCTCTTCTGCCTTGGAAGCAATACACAGTATCAATTCTAAGGCAGGTTTTAAAGAAAAGGGAGAAAAAAGGATTGAAGGAAGTCAAGTGTCTATCCACGGAACCATCTAGCTTTCTAAAGGAATGAAGGAAGCCTCCTAGAGTGATAGAGTGCGATCGGTTGGCCCAGAAGACTTGGACTTAAACCCATGTGACCTTGGATAAGTCACTTCCCTGCTCTAGGCCTCAGTTTCTTTATCTGTAAAATGAGCATGAAGGCAATGCTCTAAAGCTTGTTAAATCGCCCTCCTCCAATGTCAGGGAGTGAGAAGAGAAACTCTGTCCACTAGGTGTCAGTGTTGGGCAACGAAGCCCAGCTTGGGGAAGGGACAGATGCTGGTCCCAACCTCACAGAGCATCTCACGAGGTCTGAAAGGAGAGAAACCCAACAGGACAGGACACAGCCGGGGATCTTTAAAGCCTGGAAAGCCAGAGCAGAAAAGCCTTGTTCGTTTGGCCCCAGGGGTTCAGAGCAATGGGTACATGCTGGAAGGAGAGAAATGGTATTTTTATAGAATTTTATAGAAATCCCCAAAAAGATTTCCTGGCAGATGCGGTCCCTAGTTGGAATAGGGTTCCCCGTCTCTGGAGATCTCTCCGTAAAAGTCTGGAGGACCACTGACACCCCGGGATTCTCTTCTTGTCTTTTACAGGTGATAAGACTTTCTCCATCTCCATACATTGCATGGTTCCCACCCCTCATCGATGCCTCTTAAAATCTCTAGTTTCAGGGTCAGCTGGGTAGCTCAGTAGATAGAGAGCCAGGTCTGGAAAAGGGAAGTCCTGGGTTCAAATCTGGCCTCAGACACTTCTCAGCTGTGTGACCCTGGACAAGTCACTTAACCTCCATTGCCTAGCCCTTACAGCTCTTCTGCCTTAAACCAGTACACAGTATTGATTCCAAGATGGAAGGTAAAGGTTTACTAATGGGAAAACAGTTTATTTGCTGGCCTCAGACACTTCCTAGCCGGGTGACCCTGGACAAGTCACCTAACCCTTACTGCTCTCCTGCCTTCGATCCATACGCAGTATTGATTCTAAGACGGAAGGTGAGGGTTTAATCATTTTTTGAAAGTCTCTTTGCTGGCCTCAGACACTTCGTGGGTAAAATTCGAGCTGCCAACAGAAAATCACGGAAGTGGTCATCGAATCCAATCCCACATTTGACAGATGAGGCAACTGAGGCTCAGACAAGCTGTTCCCCAAGCTCAGGGCCTTTTCTCCGGGGTGTTCAGAGGCTGGGGGTGGGGGGGCTGCTCGGAGCATGGCTTATTCTACGGTGACCATGAAGATGCTAAGACCCTCCATGGTGGCTGTGCTCATTATATTGCACATTTAGTGGGTATTCTTGGGAAGCCCCCGGAGTAGGTGGCCACTTCCTTCTCCAGCTCATTTTAGAGAGGAGGAAACGGAGGCCAACAAGGTCCAGTGACTTGCCCAGGAAGTATCTGAGGCCAACCTGGCCCAGCATGGATCCTTTCCCCGTTCCTTCTCTTCCTCCCACTGCTACTGCTCTAACACCACCGGCTGGAACAGAGGAGGGGAGCAGCCGCCACAGCCTCTCACCATGGCCAGCTCCGCCTCGAGCTCCTTCATCCTGTTGTCCTTCAGGTCCAGCTGGGAGCGCAAGGACGTGGCATGGTCCGTGGCCTCTTTGGCCTGCCGGCGCAGCTCCCACTTCTCCCGCTCCAGAAGGTCCTTCTCTTTCGCCAGGGCTTTGACTGCGTCTTCACTCTCCTGTGGAAAGAAAGCAGAGAGAGAGGGAGGGATCAGGGAGCTGCGGAGCATCTCCTCTGGGCTTGGCCATGGCTTTTCCATGCCTGAGTGGACAGAGTCCAGAGAGGTGGGCCCTGACTAGAGACCCCAGGGCATCCGCATTTCTACATGCAGGACAACTGACTGACCCGTAGACCCTTCCTAAAGCCCATTGTGGACGTGCCAGGCACTGGGGACACGAGGAGGAAGAAGGAAACAGTTCTTGCCCGGAAGGAGCTCAGAGGCTGCTGGCTGGGTTAGGTTTGCTGGTCTCTACCCACAATGCACTGCTGTCTCCTTCTGGGATGCTATGGGCTCTGAGGCCCTGAGGGAAGGGGAGGGGTGGAAGGGGCTGACAGTCAGTGTCTCAAAGGATGGGGAAATCTGAGTCTGAATTTACAAAAGAAGAGGGAAGATGGCAGCATTATGGAGAGGGTGTGGCTAGAACTTGGGAGTCAGGAAGACTCAAATCTCGCCTCAGGTATCTATGACCTTGGCGACACTGGGAAAGTCACTCCTGCAATGTGCCTCGGTTTCCTTATCTGTAAAATGAGGGCAGACTTTGTCATTTCTTTCTTTTTTTTTAAACCCTTACCTTCCGTCTTGGAATCAATGCTGTGTGTTCAGATAGGATCGAAACAATCCAACAACCAATGAAAGCCTAGTCTATGATTTTTTTAGTGATGAGTCATGAATCCATGAAAAATCATGGGACCAAAGTTACCTTTCTCCCAGCATTTCCCAATTTTCTTTTCTTTTAATGCTTTCTTTCTTTCTTTCTTTCTTTCTTTCTTTCTTTCTTTCTTTCTTTCTTTCTTTCTTTCTTTCTTTCTTTCTTTCTTTCTTTCTTTCTTTCTTTCTTTCTTTCTTTCTTTCTTTTTTATAAAACCCTTACCTTCGGTCTTGGAGTCAATACTGTATATTGGCTCCAAGGCAGAAGAGTGGTAAGGGCTAGGCAATGGGGGTCAAGTGACTTGCCCAGGATCACACAGCTAGGAAGTGGCTGAGGCCAGATTTGAACCTGGGACCTCCCATCTCTAGGCCTGGTTCTCAATCCACTGAGCTACCCAGCTGCCCCCTAACGCTTAATTTCTGCTTAGAATCAATATTAAGTATTGGCTCCAAGGCAGAAGAGTGGTAAGGGCTAGGCAATGGGGGTTAAATGACTTGCCCAGGGTCACACAGCTGGAAAGTATCTGAGGTTGGATTTGAACCCAGGACCTCCTGTCTCTAAATCCATTGAGCTGCCCCTGACTTTGTAATTTCTAATGTCCTTTTCCTCAATATGTGATTTTAGGTCTCAGTTTCTCCATCCATCAATGTAAGGGGATTGGAGCCAAAGATTTTTCAGATCTCCTTCAATTCTGTAGTGATGATGACCCTATGAATTTAGTCACTGACCAACTGAGAGGACATCTAGGACCCCCCCCCCCCCCCCCCGCAGCCCACCACCCATGAAGCCACCCACTGCCTCTCCACTTTGGGCTGTGGGTTTTCCTTCCTTCTCCTAGACATGGGATTGCTTTTTCATGGGGAGAAAGAGGAAGCGATCCCAAAGCTGAGCCACCTTCCCCTCCCCTCAAGAAAGTAAGCAAAGCCCAGGCTGGGTTTGCCCTCTGCTGGCTCCAAGGTATTTCTGGATGGCCAGGAGCCCCTTTGGCTAGAGAAGAACCTGCAGTTCAGTCAAGGCTGGGGCCCCTGGGGCAACCTTTTGGGGTTTTCCCATCAATCTCCAGTCAGCCAGAAGCTGACTCTAACACATCCTAGCAGGAGAGACAGACAGACGTGGTCCTTGGCTTTGAGTTATAACAGAAGAAAGCAGTGTTGCAGGAAAAAGAAGCTAGTTAGTATTTCTCATTGTGAGGTGTGTGCGCGTGTGTGCATGTGTGTGCATGCATGTGTGCGTGCGTGCACACATGTGTGTATGTGTGTGCATGCATGTGCGTGTGTGCGTGTGCGTGTGCGTGTGCGTGTGTGTGTGTGTGTGTGTGTGTGTGTGTGTGTGTGTGTGTGTTGGGGGCAAGGAAGGCATATTAAAACTCCCACTTTCAGTGGAGGAGCTCAACACTTTACTTCCTGTGTGAACTCAGCCAAGTTCATTCGCCTCTCTGGGCTTCAGCGCTAGATCATAGAAGTTTTTGATCTTTGAGGCTTTCTCTGTCAACAGGCTGCCCCCATTGCCGTCAGCTCCTCCTCTTATGCTGGTATCTTTTTTTTTCTTCTCTGTCTCTTCCTTCCCTTCTCTGTCCCCCCACTCAACCCCAATATAATCTTACTGGTCCATGCCTCAGCCTTGGATTACTCCCACCATCTGCTGCCTTCACTGTTGATTATCTCCAATATAGCCTGCACAGATCTCGTTCCTACATACAGCTATTTCCCTGCTGTTTCTCTCTGAGTTCCATGAGAGCACGGACTGCCTTTCACCTTTCTTTGCACCCCCAGCTCTGAGCTCAACGGTGCCGGCGCACAGTCAGTGCTTAATAAATGCGTGTAGCCTAACTGACAATATCTGGAACCTTCTATTCCAGGAAAGAAACTTTAAGTTTCTTGTTTGGTACCAGTTCCCCAGCCTGTGACTTCTAGGGAGGGAAAGAAATGAAGTTGGATGAGATGACATCTAAGATTCCTTCCAACTTTAAATCTGTGATCCTATGTGGAGACGGCTTATTCACTCACTTCTCTGTCTGCCTCTCTGTCTCTGTCTCTCTCTCTGTCTCCCTCCCTCCCTCTCTCTTTCTCTCTTTCCCTTTCTCCTCTCTGTCTCTTTCTCTTGTTCTCTCTGTCTCTGTGTCTCTCTTTCTCCCTGTCTCCCTCCCTCCCTCTCTTTCTCCTCTTTCTCTACCTCTTTCCTCTCTCTCTCTCTCTCTCTCTCTCTCTCTCTCTCTCTCTCTCTCTCTCTCTCTCTCTCTCTCTCTCTCTCTCTCTCTCTCGTTCTCTCTGTCTCCCCCTCTTCCTCCCTCCCTCTCTCTTTTTCCTCTTTCTCTCTCTCCCTCTCTCTCTCTCTCCTCTCTGTCTCTCTCTTTCTCCCTCTCTTCCCACCTCTCTCTTCCCCTTCTTCCTTCTTCTTCCTTCTCTCTCCCTCCTTTTTCTTCTATTCAGCCAAAAAGAGACAGTAAAAAAGACTGGAAAATGCCTACTGTGTGCCAGGCTGTGTGTTGCTCAGAAATTTCAATTGCAAAATCACACCATCTCTGAGTGGCAGAATGGGTTGGAAGGAGAGAGAACAGAGGCCAGGAAAACAGCTGGAAGGCTCTGTGGCTGTCCAGTGACCAGAGGTTTTCCTTTCTCTGCCTAACAAGATCTCTGTTCCGGTGTGGCATAGCAGAAAGAGCCCTGGATCTGGAATCAGAGAGCCTGCCTTCAGTCCTGCCTCTGGCACTGACCACCTAAGTGACCTCGGGTGAGTTCTTAACTTCCCTGGGTCTTGGTTTTCTCATCTGAAAAGGAGGGGCTGGCCTGGAGGGCCCCCAGGTCCCTTCTAGCCCTACTTTGCAGATCCTCTTCTCCTTAACCATCCCTTGGTCTCATCTGGTATCTCTTCTCCCTGCCCCACTGTCTTTGGACTCTTCCTCTCCCCCTGCATAGCCCCTCATCTGCAACCTTCTAGTCCTAGCAAGACGAGGACTATTGATTTCTCATGATCTGGGCATGAGATGATGATAATAAATCAGAGAAATCATGACGATGATGATAACAATAGCTGTTAACGTCTATAATACTGTTTACTATATGCCAGGCACTCCTATGTTAAATTCTTTACAGATAACTCATTTTGGTCCTCCTAGCACAACCTTGGGAGATGGGTGCTGTTATTATTCCCATTTTCCGATGAGGAAATTGAGGCAAAAGAGTAAAATGACTTGCCCAGGGTCATACAGGTAGGAAGAATTGGAGACTGCATTTTAACTCAGGTCTTTGCAACTCCAGACCAAGAGAGCTGTGGACTCTGGTGCCCCCAGCTGATAATGGTCTAAAAGGGGCAGAGGAAGAGTAGCCGATTTCCAACCATGAAATCTGTTCACCCTAGCAAAATCCATTTCTCACAGGCAACTTTCATGCTCTGGAAACACTGCCGAGCAGCAGGAATTTCATGGCTGGGCTTGAGGAGATGTCCCGAGTTCCCCTCCAGACCACAGCCATTCACTTGCAAGGGAGTTCACTCTGCACAGTGTGCTGGAATGTCACCATGTGGGGGACTCTGTTGGCAGGGCCAGAGACAGCCTTGTTCCCTGCATCTCAGCCTCCTCTCCTCCCTCCCCAGCCCCACAGGGCCATGGGTGGGGGGTGGGGGGCAATTCTCACACAGCTTTAGCCAAGATCTAGTCAGCACTTCTCCAGCCCCAAGCCTGCCTGGCTCTGATCCGGGGGAGGGGTTCAGGGGGATGCTGGGCTGACAGTGCCTCAAGGGGAAGCAGCTCCGGATTGATCCTGACCAACCTGACTTATCACAAATGCAATACATGGGCCAATTAGCTCACAGTTTGATTGGGTTTAAATGAGCAAATCTGTTCCCTAGATCTGCAGATTCAGCTCCTGGTAAGCAAGTTTTTCTTATCAATGGGAGTGTGACCCTCGGGCAAATCACTCTCCCTCTCTGGATCCAAGCTGTGCTGTTTGTAAAATGAGGGAGCTGGGTTCTATGACCTCTACGATCACCCTCAGACATCCTGTGATCTAAGAACCCTGATTGTTGTGAAATTCTGAGTTCTAAGGGTTCTAGATCTAACATTTTGTGTTCTGAGGGCATCTCCCAGCTCTGAAATTATACTCCAAGCTGTGCTGTTTGTAAAAAGAGAGAGTGGGGTTCTATGACTTCTAAGATTATTCTCAGACATCCTGTGATTTAAGAACCCTGATTGTTGTGAAATTCTGGGTTCTAGGGGTTCTAGATCTAACATTTTGTGTTCTGAGGGCATCTCCCAGCTCTGAAATTATACTCCAAGCTGTGCTGTTTGTAAAAAGAGAGAGTGGGGTTCTATGACTTCTAAGATTATTCTCAGACATCCTGTGATTTAAGAACCCTGATTGTTGTGAAATTCTGGGTTCTAGGGGTTCTAGATCTAACATTTTGTGTTCTGAGGACATTTTTCAGCTCTGAAATTATATCCCAAGTTGTGCTGTTTGTAAAATGAGAGAGCGGAGTTCTGTGACCTCTAACTAAGATCACCCTCAGACATCCTGGAATCTAAGAACCCTGATCGTTGTGAAATTCTGGGTTCTAGATCTAACATTTTGTGTTCTGAGGGCATCTCCCAGCTCTGAAATTATATCCCAAGCTGAACTGTTTGTAAAACAAGAGAGTGGGGTACTATGACTTCTAAGATTATTCTCAGACATCCTGTGATTTAAGAACCCTGATCATTGTGAAGTTCTGGGTTCTAAGGGTTCTAGATCTAACATTTTGTGTTCTGAGGGCATCTCCCAGCTCTGAAATTTCATATTCCAAGGTTTCTCACAACTCTGATATTCTCTATTCAAAAGGCTCTCCCAGTTCTGAGAATCTGGGTTCTAAGGGCCCTTCCAGCTCGGACATTCTTTGTTCTAATGATCCTCTCAGTTCTGCTATTCCCTAATCTAAGGTCCCTTCCAGCTCTGACATTCTGTATTCTAAAGGCTTTCCCAACTCTAAATCCATGATCTCTGTCAGAAACCAAGGTAATGCCAAGGAGAGGGGATTAGTAAGCATGTTTCTTTCTTGTTTTATCCCTTGCAGGACTGCTACATTGGTCCCAAACAAGGCTTAGGAGTTGGGAAAAAGAAAGAGGGAGGAAAAAGCAGTTAAGGGGAAAGTCTTCTAACAGGAACAAAAGAGGCAATGAGGAAAAAAGGTCGAGGTCTGGGTATTCCCACATGGCTCCAAAGATCACAGGGTTCCCTATTTGAGAAACCCTGTTATAGGTCAAAGGCTGTGACAGGATCAGGGAAGTCCCCCTTCTGAGGGAATTTATCTGTCAAGGAGAGTGTCAGAGCAGCTCACGGCCTCCACTCACAATCTCCAGAAGCCTCTGCTCTGAACGCCACTCTAAAATGCATTGTTCTGCCTTGACTAAGTGAGAGCTCTTCAATGGCTGTTCTCGTGCTCCCAATTATTTTTTTTCCCTCTCTTCTGATTTCACAGGCTGTCCACTTGGTACCCTTGGCTCGCCATTAACAACAGAGAAGCTGACTTCAAGGCAAGCAAATCTATTTCCTGCGAAGAGCAGAGCAGCAGGATGACACCAGAGTGGACAAGGACCAGGGGGGATGGGCATGAGCGTGAATGATGTCAGCCCCCTGAAATGAGGCCACTTGGGAGGGCCCAAGTCCCCAGGGAGTGCATCTCACTGTCTCAGGGTGGAGGGATCTGAATGGACCAGGTAGCAGGTAGGTCAGTCAGTCCCTTGGGGTTGGCCATCCATCAGCCAGAAGGAAAAAGGAAAGAGACGCCACATGGGAATAAAAACAGCAACATGGAGGAGTGAAAATGGAGCTGCTGAGCCAGACTTCACTCCCAAGGTGGCTCAGTGAGTACCACCAGGGAAATAGGCGCCCCCTTCTCTCCACCTGATGAATTCTTCACCATGTCAGCAACTCACCAAAATGGCTGCCAACTCCAGAAAGCCTTCCCTGGTTCCCATGCTCTCACTATGACTTCAAATACACTCATATACCTCTCGAATGCCCTTACCTTATAATGGTGTATATTAGAATTATTCCGTTTATATTAGCTCCCTTCTTTTTTTTTTAAACCCTTACCTTCTGTCTTAGAATCAATACAGTATATTGGTTCTAAGGCAGAAGAGCAGTCAGGGTCAGGGAATAGGGGTCAAGTGACTTGCCCAGGGTCACACAGCTGGGAAGTGTCTAAGGTAAGATTTGAACCTTGGACCTTCTATCTCTGGGCCTGGCTCTCAATCTACTGAGCCACCCAGCTGCTCCCTAGCTTCCTTTTTGAAAGTAAGTGCTATGAAAGCAAGGAGTGGCCTATCTAAATCTTGTATTTCTCTCTCTTTTTCTTCACTCTACCTATATCTAAAACAGTGTTCTGTATCTTAGAATTTGGTAAAAGTTTGTTGATTGATAGAGTATTTAAAATAGCAAATCTTCAGTCAAATTCTGGGCAGGTGACTTAGTTTAGGTATTTACTCTGACATTCATCTATTCCTCCATCCATCCGTCCATCCATCCATCCATCCATCCATCCATCCATCCATCCATCTACCCATCTATCCATCCATTAAGAGGGAGCCAGTGTGGCATAGTGGACAGAATTGGCCTTGGAATCAGGGAGACCTGGGGTTGGGTCCTACTTTTGACATTTACTAGTTGTGTGACCCTGGGTAAATCATTTAAACTCTTAGTGTGCCAGCTCTTAATCTAAATCCTAAAATTATATGTTAAAAAAAAAAACAAAAACCCTTCATTGGCAGAACTCTTTATCTGGGAATTCCCTGAGCTAACGTATACCTATCTATTCATAACTATGACTGACCTCTACTTTACATACATTATTTCATTTGCTTTGTATATACTGCTTCCTCCATCCATCCATCCATCCATCCATCCATCCATCTATCTATCTATCTATCTATCTATCTATCTATCTATCCATCTATCCATCTATCTATCTATCTATCTATCTATCTATCTATCTATCTATCTATCTATCTATCTATCATCTATCCATCTATCCATCTCTCTATCCATCTATCCATCTCTCTATCCATCTATCCATCTATCTATCTATCCATCCATCTATCTATCTATCTATCTATCTATCTATCTATCTATCTATCTATCTATCCATCCATCCATCTATCTATCTATCTATCTATCTATCTATCTATCTATCCATCCATCCATCTATCTATCTATCTATCTATCTATCTATCTATCTATCTATCTATCTATCTATCTATCTATCCAACCTATCCATCCATCCACCCATCCTCTATTCATAAATTTATTTGTTCATTTATCCATCCCTCTATCCATTTATCCATAAATCTATCTCCCCATCTATCCATCCATCCATCCATCCATCCATCCATCCATCCATCCATTCCATCCATTCCATCTTGAGACCATAGGACCTTAAACCTAGAATAAGAAGGGACCTCAGAGATCAGAGAAAGAACTGTAGAAACCTTTCAAGAAGCCACCAGTCCACTCTCCCATCCTACAGATGAGAAAATGGAGCTCTAGGGAGACCACCTTGCCCAAGGTCAAAGAGGTGGGACTTGAACCAATATGGAACACAGTTTGGTGTGGACTTCTTTGGAGTAGCTGAACATGGTCCTAATCATCTCCTCATTCTGTATCTGCTCGACTTCAACTCATTGAAGACATAGGTTCAAATCCTTCTATAGACACTTCCTAGCTGTGTGCCCTAGCTTGGGCAAGTCGCTTAATTTCTGCCTGCCTCAGTTTCCATAACTATAAAAGAGATTCAATGGCTCCTTAAAAGACCTTCCAGTTCTCAAGCCATGCTCCTATCATGGCATAGTGTCTTGGGGACCTAAAGGTGCACACCCACCCCTACCCAGATGCATGCCTATATACATACAGGCCATACGATACCCCAGAAGCATAGTGGGGCTTACTTTTCTATGCTGCTCATAGTTCCGGATGAAATCCCGAAGCTGCTCCTCCCGGCTCTCCAGGGTGGCGTAGAGCTGCTGCATTTGGCTCACAAGGTCTGTCTTTTCGGCCTTCAGACGCTTCCGATCGGCCTTCATGGCTAGGAGGATGAGAGAACAGGGTATCAATGTGGGACTGCCCCGAAGGGAGGCCTCTTCTTGTCCACCTGGCACTCCTTCACTAGGCTGCCCTTCCTGACTCAACCCTGATTTCTGATGCAGAAGGAGGCTCTGGCCCCCACTGGGACCCCTCGTCTGGACTCTGTGGGGCCAGGCTGGTCTGAACATCGGGTTCTATTGAGATGAACCTCAGGGCTCCCCTGCAAGCCAGGGAGGAGAAGCTGTCAATGCAGCCGGCTGGAGCTGCTGCCAATTGTTCCTGTTCCCACGGTTGGGGACCCAGCTTGATTAAAAATAGGAAACATCTCACCTGGAGAGGAGCCTCTTAGCAAGTAAACAAGGCTCTTCCATACTACCAGAATCCTCTTTGTCTCTTCCTGGGCTTGCCATCTGTCAAAGGATTTCCTCGCAGTTAAAACACAACTTCCCTTAATGTGTCAGAAAAAGGCAGTGAAAGATCCATTTTAAGGAGACACATTGAGGGTGCTGGAGCCTGCAGGCCCTCTGAAGGGATCTTACAAAATGAACCCATCAACAAACACTTAAAAAAAATAGAACACTTTACCATCCGTCTTAAAAAAACAAAACAAAACCTCTTACCTTCCTGTATTAAAATTGATAATATTGATCAGTTCCAAGGCAGAAGAGCAGTAAGGGCTAGGCAATGGGGTTAAGTGACATGCCTAGGGTCACACAGCTAGGAAGTGTCTGAGGTCAGATTTGAACCCGGGACCTCTTGTCTCCAGGGTTGGCTCTCTGTTAACTGAGCCACCCAGCTGTCCCAACAAACACTTATTAAGTACCTACTATGTGCTGACAGGTTCTGTACCTAGTGGACAAACATCTCTCCTTGAAGCTAGGGAGATGCAGGTTCAAATCCAACCATTGGCACTTATGGGTTATGTGACCAGTACTCTGGGTATGGCACTAGCAGATGAAGAGAAGGTACTGAGCTGCACTAGAGAAGACATTTCTGCATTCAGAAGCCACTAAAGTGTATGTGTGTGTGTATTCTTGTCTTACTGTGTGCTAAGCACCATGCTAGTGGCTAAGCTAGTGGTGGCTTCATACCAAGAAAGCCAGACTCTCAATCCTCACAACTACTTCCCTAAGAACAAAATCAGAATATGATACAACTCAATTATATGTAAAGAAGATAGTAAAATGAAGAGAGTGCTGGTCTTGGGAGCTGGGAAGGAAAGGGAGAAAGGGATGAAGAAGGGAGGGTGGGAAGGAAGGATTGAGAGAGGAAGGAAGGAAGGAAAAAAAGGAAGGCAGGAAGGAAGGAAGGTAAGGAAGGAGGGAAGGAAAGAGGGGAGGAAAGGAAGGAAGGAAACAAGGAAGGAAGGGAGGGAGGAAAGAAAGGAAGGGAGGAAGGGATGAAAGGAAGGGAGAAAGGAAGGTGGGAGGGAAGGAAGGAAGGAAGGGATGAAGGAAGGAAGGGACAAAGGAAGGAAGGGAGGAAGGAAGGAAGGAATGAAGGGAGAAAGGAAGGAAGGGAGGGAGGGAGGAAGGAGGGAAGGAAAGGAGGAAGAGAAGACAGAAGGAAGGAAATAAGGAAGGGAGGGAGGAAAGGAAGGAAGGGACAAAGGGAGGGAGGGAGGAAAGGAAGGGAGGGAGGGAGGTGGGAGGGAAGGAAAGAAAGGAGGAAGGGATGAAGGAAGGGACGAAGGGAGGGAGGAAAGGAAGGAAGGGAGGGAGGAAGGAAGGAAGGAAGGAAGGAAGGAAGGAAGGAAGGAAGGAAGGAAGGAAGGAAGGAAGGAAGGGACGAAGGGAGGGAGGAAAGGAAGGAAGGAAGGAGGGAAGGAAGGAAGAAAGGAAGGGAAGATGGAAGGAAGGGAGGGAAGGAGGAAGGGAAACGAGGGAAGGGAGAGAGAAAGAAAACACTGAGTGGCCAGTATAGGACAAGATCAGGATAGCCTCGCTTTGCCTTGGAGGCCAAAAGACCCCAAGTAGGAAGAGAGAGATGGGGAGCACGAAGCAGGGCCTTGAAGAATTCTCATCAGATTCTAAGCTGGCCCAAACTTCAGAGGCTTTAAGCCCCTCATTTCCCCAAGAAGTAAACATGAAGTGAAGAATGCAGTGACCTGCCCAAAGCCTCCCCAGACCTGGGCCCTCTGCATGGCGCTGTTGCGTTTCTTTGGTGCCTCTGCCCCACCCCCAGTCCCAGGAGCTCCCATTAGGGCCTCTGAATGTTCCCACTCCTCTGGCCCTGAGAGAAGCCCTCTGGAATCCAGGGCTCACATTCCTCTCATCACCATGACAGCCAAGGGCTGCATAAAGCCGGGCAGGAGGGAGAGAAGTCATTAACGTGTCACCTGGGTGATTTTTCGATCAGGGAGAATGAGTGGACCCTCCCCCACTGCAGAATGGGGCTTCCCTAATGGGAGGTAGCAGTTTCCAGCAGCAGATGCTTTCTGTTCTCTTTGCCCTCCTCCTCCCACCCCCAGGGAAAGTAACTTGGCACACATTTTGCAGCCCAAGCTTGGAGGAGCCCAACGATGGCTGGCTGGCGGCATGATGGCGTTCCATTAGAAAAGAAGCCCAAGGTTCTGAAACATTCCAGCAACAATCCCAGGAAACCTCTCCAGTCTTGCACCCTGTGTGGGATCTCCCTGGTAAAAGCTACCCTATTGGGTCAGGTGAATATAGGGGGCAAATGCCAAGGGACTGGGGGCAGGGAACACCTGGGCAGGCAGCTCCTTTCAGGGCTCAGATTCAGCCACTTCATCAACTCTTCTCTTGAAGGAAAAAGTGGAAAGATTGCTTGATGTGCAGTCTGAGGACTTCGGTTCAAATCCCAGCTCTGCCACTTATACTAGATGTGACCATGGGCAACTCAATTAACCCTCTGGGTCCTCAGTTTCCTTATCAGTATAATGAAAGAATTGAACTAGAGTTCTTCTGAGGTCCCTCCCTGATCTAATGTAGGACCCTGTGACCTGAGTTCAAATCCCAACTCTTATCACCTATGAGACCTGCGCAAATTACATAACTTCTTAGGGCCCTAACAATTTAAGGCTCTGAGTTGGAGGGCAGTTCCCTGCCTTGGAAGAGGGAATTTCCTCCTAAAGAGCTCCCTATACTAATGGCATCACAGGTCCGGTTTAGAGAAAAAAATCCAGTGCCCTCTCTCATCATTGTATTTGCCAAGCTTCAAATTGTCTTTTTATGCCCATAAATATGCCCATCTCTCACTAGTTACAAAGATATTTCCCCAGCAAAACACTTCCCCAACCTAGGCTTTCTGATGACAATCTGCAAAACATGTTGAATGCCTGTAGATCTGACTCCTGCTTCCAAGGCAGCCAGTCCCTGCCCCCAGTTTTCCTCTCTAATCAACCAGGTTTACTCGGGCATGTCCCATTCCTCGGCAACTCCACTAGAACCATTTCCATGGTGACGGATGATGTCACACTCCAGGCTGGGGCTGTGGTAGCACATCACCAGGGGAGAGCAGCCTCCCAAGGATTCCAGGACCTGATGGAGGGTGTTAGAGAGGAAAGGAGAAGAGAGAAGAAAAAGGTGCTTCTGTTCTCAGCTGGTAATAAAGGAGACAGGGGAGGTGCACAGCCAGGTCCCAGACACAAGTCTGGTGTGTTATAGTGTGTCCAAATTCCTGTGGAATTCCAGCTAGGAGGATCCCCAGATTCCACACTCAGTCCAACTTCTTGCCTTTGGACAATCTCTTATCTTGTTCATGAATTATATCTAAACAAGGAAGACAAATCACCATCTCTGAAACCTGAAGGCTTTGGGTTCGAATACTACCTCTGATATTTCCTACTTGGGTAAGTCACTTGATTCTCATAAGCCTCAGTTTCATACCGGAAGGATTGGACTAGATGGCCACCATGTTCTTTTCCAGCTCAAAATCTAGGATGGATGAATACGACAAGAGCTTGGGATGCCTACAGGGGGGTAAAAAAAAAACCAACCAAACAACAGTCCTTGTTCTCCTTCAGGAGCTCACTCTCTGGAGCTACTGCAGGATGGATGGAAAGGCCTCCATAGGCTAAGGTGGCTCAGATGCAGCCATGATCCTTCTAAGACTTGCTGACTAAGAATCATCCAGTCTTCATTTGCAATCCAAATTAGGAGAGGACCCACCACCTCATGAGGAAGCCTGTTATTCCATTTCAATTATTCTGTCATTGTTAGGACTTTGTTTCCTTTGGTAAAGCCTAAAGTTGGTTCTCTGCATGCTTCTGCCCTCCCTGGTCAAGAAGAAGAAGAAATCATGGAATCGGAGAGATGGAAGGGACCCTCAATGACCATCTAGTTCATTTTATACACAGTAAGACTATTCTCTATAATAAAACTGACAAATGGCTACACGATCTTCACCTCTGGTGAGGAAGAAACCATTGCCTCCAGGGACAGCCCATTTTGCTTTTGGACAGCTCTAAATTGTCAGCAAAGAAAAGTAGGTACCATCAATCGTGAAACAGATGAATGTTACTCTGTTGTAAGAAATTCTGACTATAACGAACTTGGAGAAGCAAGAAAAAACTCATATGAACTGATGTCAATGGAAGAAAGCAGAACCAGGAATAACTACATTCAGTAGAATGACTGTAACAATGAAAATGGAAAGAAAAACAACCACAGCACCATGGAAACTGAAAGCTGGGAAGTTTTAATGACCACATTTCTTGGTTTTCCCCACTTGTTAGTGTCCTCCCTCGGGGAATAGTTTTAATTATATGTCTATATAATCAATTCATATATAAACAAATAAATAAATATAAATATATAAATGGTAAATTAAACCGTTATATTTTCTGTTTTCTCCTCCTTTAGAATGTAAGCTGCTTGAGTACAGGGCATTGGGTTTGTGGACTAACTACTAAAAAAAGAGCTCCTCTGCTTTTTTGCAGAGGTGGGAGAGAATATGGGTGTGGAATGCTGCCTGAGTTTCTTTTCCTTGTTTTTAGTTCTTTGTTATAAGGGCATCTAGGTGGCTCAGTAGATAAAGTGACAGGCCTGGACTCAAAAGAGACTCCTTTTTGGGAGTTCAAATCTGGTCTCAGACCTTCTTTACAAGCTGAGTGAATCTAGGCAAGTTGTTTAATCCTGTTTGCCTCGTTTTCTCATCTGTAAAATGAAGCTGGAAAAGAAAATGGCAAAGTGCTCAAGTATCTTTGCCTAGAAAACCCCAAATGGGGTCATGAAGACAACTGAATAACAACACAAGGGAAGGAGAAGGGCACATTGGGAAATGTAGATGGCATGAAAACAAAATATATTTAAATTTTCTATGAATAATTGATTTAATCACATGAAGGGGGAACTACTTAAAAATTATGCTTTGGGCACATGGAGGGAAAAAGGGTAGAGATGGAGAGAAGGCACATGCATAGGATAAGAAACTGAGTGCTAGCCATCTTTCCAAAAAGCCCCTGGCCCACAAATACCTTTATATTCTCAGCTAACCAAGATAAATATAGACACTGAGGTTAAGTGGTTTAGTGGATTGAGAGTCAGACTTGGAGACAGAAGGTTCCTGGCTGTGTGACCCTGGGTAAGTCATTTAGCTCCAATTACCTAGCCCTTATATTCTTTTGCCTTAGAACTAATACTTAGAAGGCAAGGGCTTAAAAACATATACATATACATTATTATTGTTATTATTTTAAGATGTGCTGCTAGAAAAGACCTTAGGGATCACTTGGTCCTTTATTTTACAGAGGGGGAAACTGAGGGCCAAGCAAGGAATCTGGTATTTCAAGGACCTCCAGGTGCCAAACTCAAGTCTTCCGACTTTAAGGTTAAAACTCTTTTCATTATCACATACTGCTTTCTTGTAAAAGCAAAGATTTCCCAGAAAGTCTGAACCCAGGCACTCTTAAGGGGTGGGGTACCAGTAATACACCCTTTTCCCATTATAAAGAGCAGCTGCAGCCTTGGATCACTGTCTGTCAGGAGGGTGTTCCCCCCAGTCCCAGCAGGGGACAGGCTGTCTTTGCCAGCCAACATTCCTGGCCTTGGCTCCTTCCTCCCTCCTCCAGGAATCTGCCTTCTTGTAGCCCACATGTCTGCTAAGGAAAAGGTCTCTGAACATCGTCCCCTGCCAGGTGGCCTGTCCACATGTCTTTCATGCCCAGGGGAAAGAAGCTCAATCTGTCTCTCCTAGAAGGTCTTCTGTTATGAGTGAGGGCTTTGAGTGGCCCGCCAGCCTCTGCTGCTCTGGCCCTGGGATATTCTCAGCATTGGGCAGGGATCAGTACTCGGGGATGACTTTTTCTCTGGGTTTTCTAGCTTCTAATGGGAGATGGGGAGAAGGAGTGGAGAAATGGAGAAGGTCCAGGGGGTGAAGCAGAAAGCTTTGCAAATGGGCCTCTGGACCCATGGACAAGGACCTGCATTACGGACATCCTGAGCACTGGTTTATCAAAGAAGTACTAATGCCATCCAATATCCACATGAGCAGAATGCAATGTCAGAGCTCCAAGAGGCCTTAGAGCATAGAATGCTACAACTGGGAGAGACCTTGGAACAGAGAACATCAGAGCTGGGAGAGACCTTAGAGCAGAGAATGTCAGAGCTGGGAGAGACCTTAGAGCAGAGAATGTCAGAGCTGGGAGAGACCTTAGAACAGAGAATGTCAGAGCTGGGAGAGATCTTAGAACAGAGAATGTCAGAGCTGGGAGAGACCTTAGAACAGGGAATGTCAGAGCTGGGAGAGACCTTAGAACAGAGAATGTCAGAGCTGGGAGAGACCTTAGAACAGAGAATGTCAGAGCTGGGAGGGACCTTAGAACAGAGAATGTCAGAGCTGGGAGGGACCTTAGAACAGAGAATGTCAGAGCTGGGAGGGACCTTAGAACAGAGAATGTCAGAGCTGGGAGGGACCTTAGAACAGAGAATGTCAGAGCTGAGAGAGACCTTAGAACAGAGAATATCAGAGCTGGGAGAGACCTTAGAACAGAGACTGTCAGAGCTGGGAGAGAGCTTAGAACAGAGAATGTCAGAGCTGGGAGGGACCTTAGAACAGAGAATGTCAGCACTGGGAGAGAGCCTAGAACAGAGAATGTCAGAGCTGGGAGAGACCTTAGAACAGAGAATGTCAGAGCTGGGAGAGACCTTAGAACAGAGAATGTCAGAGCTGGGAGAGACCTTAGAACAGAGAATGTCAGAGCTGGAGGAGACCTTAGAACAGAGAGTGTCAGAGCTGGGAGAGACCTTAGAACAGAGAAGGTCAGAGCTGGGAGAGACCTTAGAATAGACAATATCAGAGCTGGGAGAGACCTTAGAACACAGAATGTCAGAGCTGGGAGAGAGCTTAGAACAGAGAATGTCAGAGCTGGGAGAATCTTTAGAACACAGAATGTTAAAGCTAGGAGAGACCTTAGAACAGAGAATGTCGGAGCTGGGAGGGTCCTTAGAACAGAGAATGTCAGAGCTCAAGTCTTCTGACTTTAATGTTAAAACTCTTTTCTGGAGCTGGAAAGGAGGACCTTAGAACATAGAATGTCAGAGCTGGAAAGGAGGGACCTTAGAGCTGAGAATGTCAGAGCTTTAAAGGAAGGACCTTAGAACAGAGAATATCAGAGCTGGAAAGGTCCCTACCTTAGGACATAGAATGTCAAAGCTTGGAGAGGACTTAGAACAGAGAATGTTAAGAGCTGGAAGAAGTCTAGAACAGAGTGTTGGAGCTGAAAAGGAGGGGTTTTAGAACATGGAGTGGCAGAGTTGGGAGATGCCTTAGAGAAGATATGGTCCAAGGATTTTATAGAGAAGGAAAATTAGGGGTGGAGAAGGGCAATGATTCATTTATGATCACATAGCTAATTGTGGTAGATTAAGAATTAGAATCAGAGTCTCTTAACCCAAAGTCATGAGTTCTTTTCCCTGGTTCACCCTTGTCTTGTTTGATTAGGTTTGAAGCTTTTCCTCACCCACAATTGCCAAGAGGTAGGAGCACTTTGGGAGGTGAGCCCTGAAGGACAGACGATACTTAAGGAGTGAGCATTCTGCACAAAGGGGTAAGGGGGGAGGTGGGGTGTCTCTTAGCTCTGGACAGTGGCTAGTGGGATAGAAAAGGGAGGGAGGTGGGAGGAAAGATGTTCCTTAAAGCCAATTCAAAGTGCTCTTTTTGCACTGACTTCAAAAGTCCCCTCCAGCCCTAAATCAATGATACTTTCTTTTCTCTTTCTGTCTCACAAACTGTACAAACTAAGTCACCAAGAGCTCTCAGGAGAAATAGCAGCTCCCAGTTCTGCCTGGGAACTATCACCATGAAAACCCTGTTCCCAAGGCTGCCAGCCGAATTCCACTGACCTTTGGGCTCCCGGAGAACAGGGTAAAGCACCCTTAGAACACAGAATGTCAGGACTGGGGGAATCTTAGAACACAGGATGTCAGAAATGAGAAGATAGAATGATGGAGCTGAGAAGGACCTTAGAACACAGGATGTCAGAGCTGGGAGGGTCTTTAGAACACAGAATGTCAGGACTGGGGGGGAGGAATCTTAGAACACAGGATGTCAGAGCTGGGAGGGTCTTTAGAACACAGAATGTCAGAGCTGGGGGGGAACTTAGAACACAGGATGTCAGAGCTGGGAGGGTCTTTAGAACAGAATTCTAAAGCAAGGAAGACCCTTAGAACATAGAATTTCTGAATTCTTCTCCTAGAAGGGAGGGAGGACCAACTGAACTGAAACAGTTAGCAATCTATTTTCTCCTCCAGGCCTTTAGATTTTCGAAACAGGTTGCTTTCCAGAGGCAGAATGGTACAGTGGTTAGGGCACTAGATCTTCAGTCAGAGGGCCTTGGTTCTTGCCCCCTCTTTGCCACTGATTTCCTCTGTGACTTGGGGCATTCTCTAGGCTGGGCCTCAATATCCTCCTCTGTAAAATGAGAAGAAGCTTAGACTGGACGACCTTGAAGGCTCTCTCGGATCCTCTGAACCTGATTGCCATTCAGGCAGTGGTCTTCACTTTTGTTTATGGCAGAGCAGCCTCTGAGGCCCCCTGCTTCCAGGCCTCCCTTATTGGTGACGGCCACACTGCCTGGCCCTGGCTGATAGAAATGTAAAGCAGCCCCACACTCAGTTTATCACCAGTCTCCAGCGCTCCAGCTAGAGTAATAACCTTTATATTAACTTTGAAAACATCATAGCAAACGGCCCGTTTCATGTTGAGTAGTACAATGAAATTAGAATTGGGCTGGATCCAGGACCGCCATGGGGAAGATGCAGGCAAGGGGATGCCCCCCTCTCCTTCTGGGCCACAAAGGGAGGGTGGGCATTGCCAGGGAGAATGAACCCCATTATTGGGACAAACTGATTTCTTCTCGATACTGATGGGCAACCCCCACCCTTTGCAATCCACCTCAAATGGAAGCCTGGGAAGGTCTTTCTAGTCCAAACTCTGACAGGATCAGTATATTAGGGAGCAGCTATGTGGGACAGTGGATAGAGAACCTTGCTTGGAATCTGGAAGGCTCATCTTCCTCAGTTCAAATTTGATCTTGTATACTTCCTATTTGGGTGACTCTGGACACTTCTCCCTGTTTTCCTCAGTTTCCAAATCTATAACATGCGCTCAAGAAGGAAAAGGCAAACCACTCCAGTGTCTTTGTCAACAAAATCCCAATGGGGTCACTGAAAGTCAGATACTTACTAGCTGGATGACCCTGGTTATGTCACTTAACCCTGTTTGCCTTGGTTTCCTCATCTATAAAATGAGCTGGAGAAAGAAATGGCCAGCCACTCCAGTACTTCTCCCAAGAAAACCCCAAATGGAATCATAAAGGGTCAGACATGACCAAAATGACTGAACAACAAAACCAACCTGACATCTCTGGGCTGAGCACTGAAATGGACCCTGAGATAGGTAAAGGCTTCCTTGCTGTCCTCATAATGATATGATCTATGAAATCTTTTCTATTTTAACACTTTATGACCCGAAGCCTTCCCTAGTTAATACATATTCTAGACTTTGAGGTACCTTCCCAGCTCTGACATTGTGTGTTCTCAGGTTATTCTCAGCTCTGACATTCTCTGTTCTAAGGTCGCTCCCAGCTCTGACATTCTCTGTTCTAAGCTCTCTCCCAGCTCTGACATTCCCTGTTCTAAGCTCTCTCCCAGCTCTGACATTCCCTGTTCTAAGCTCTCTCCCAGCTCTGACATTCTCTGTTCTAAGGTCTCTCCCAGCTCTGACATTCCCTGTTCTAAGGTCTCTCCCAGCTCTGACATTCCCTGTTCTAAGCTCTCTCCCAGCTCTGACATTCCCTGTTCTAAGCTCTCTCCCAGCTCTGACATTCTCTGTTCTAAGATCTCTCCCAGCTCTGACATTCCCTGTTCTAAGCTCTCTCCCAGCTCTGACATTCTCTGTTCTAAGGTCTCTCCCAGCTCTGACATTCTCTGTTCTAAGCTCTCTCCCAGCTCTGACATTCTCTATTCTAAGATCTCTCCCAGCTCTGACATTCTCTGTTCTAAGGTCCCTCTCAGCTCTGATATTATCAGTTCTAAGGGTTCTCCTGATACTGACATTTCGGGCTCTAAGGGACCTCCTCTTAGATATTCCCCATTGTAAGGGTCCTCCTCTTAGAGCCCCTCTCAGCTCTGACATTCTAAGATTCTAGCTCAATTTGGGTAGGGGCAGAAAGCTAGATAAGGTCCAGAATAAGGGCTGCAGGCATGTGGGAGAGGGAGTCCTGTCTAGCTTCAAAGTTCCAGTGGGAGCTTTCTGTCCATGGAGTAAGGCAAATGTCTTCACTTTCCAAAGCCGGAGGGACGGCCTTCTTTCCTTTGGAGCCCTGAAATTCCCACACCGAATGCCCTGGCCTCCCTTCCCAGGGCACGTCACCGCAGAGCCTGTTTTCCTTGCCTTCAGGCAGTGCAAAGAGGAAGCATCAAAGCCAACCCCACGTAGGGGTCAGTGCCACTTGGCCATGGCCCTCTTTGAAGCCAAATGTACATTCTTGCTCAAGCCTCCAAATTCCTTCCCAGCAGCCTATTAAAGACTGACTATGAAATAAATGCTAATAAGTCACAGATGGAGTTGCCTGTCAGTAGTTGAGACCACAAGGTCAGTGGCTTCAGTTAAACCAGTGCGCACATCTGTAGCAGGAAGGGGGAAGGGCAAGAGGAGGAGGAAAGTGGGCAGGAAACGTGCTTGAGGGCAGGCAGGTAAGTGGGCAAAGCTGGTATTACATGGAGGGAAAACCCCAGAGGCAGAAGACAAAGCACCCAGTCCATTCACTTATCCCACCATTCATTCACGAGAAGGGTCCGCTGCATGGAAGACGGCATGGGCAGAGAACAAGAGAGATACCCCACACATCTGGCTCAACTCATCTACAGTAATAACAGCTAATGTTCAGCTTCACGTTTGCAAAGGGCTTTACAAAAATGTCCTCAGGGCAGACTTACAACAATGGGGTAGGTGCTGTTATCATCCCCTTGTACAGTTGAGGGAATCAAGGCTCAGAGATCATGATAAAGAGACTACTGGGAAGGAGGGCAGCCGGGTGGCTCAGTGGATTGAAACCCAGGCTTCAGAGAGGGGAGATCCTGGGTTCGAATCTGACCTCAGATACTTCTTAGCTGTGACCTTGGGAAGTCACCTAACCAGTGATTGATGCCATTTCCTCAACTGTAAGATGGAGATAATAACAACACCTACCTTGTTGTGAGGATCAAATGAGATATTTGTAAAAGGCTTGGCACAGTTCTTGGCCCCCAGTAGGTGCTACATAAATGCTTATTTCCTTCTCTTATTTCCCTTGTCCAGGATAATAAGTATCAGGACCAGGTTCTGACAAATTCATGGGACTGTTCATTCGTCCATCCATTTTTCCAATGATCCACTCAACAAGCATCCATCTGTGCCTACTATTTTTTTTTTAACCCTGACTTTCTTTCCTAGCAATAGCTCTAAGACAGAAAGGCAAAGGCTAGGCAAATAGGGTTAAATGACTTACCCAGGGTCACACAGCTAAGCCAAATTTGAATGGAGGTGATCCCAATTCCGAGCATGGGACTCTATCTACTGTGCCGCCTCGATGCACCTATGCCTATTATATCTAAAGCATAGGAGCTTCTACTCTTTTGGAGATAAGCAACACTTTTGGATAAACTGATCCAAAATACAGACAAAGCAAATACAAACTGTTTTGGAGTGAGGAGGAAACAAGAGAGAGGCCTTGGGGATCAGATAGCCCTTGAGTTGAGCCTTGAAAAATAAAAAGAGGGCTTCTAAGAGGTGACGTAAATGAATTCTAGATATTTCAGGACAAAGGCATGGAAGTGGGAAATGGTATCCATTTTACCGGCAGAACCAGTAATAGAAGAGCCGGTATGGATGGAACACACAGCATATGGGGCAGAATAACATGTGATCTACTCTATTGCAAATATTACTAATAGGGAAATAGGTCTCGATCAATGACACATGTAAAATCCAGTGGAATTGTGCATGGGCTATGGGGTGGAGGGAGGGAGGAAGGGAGGGAAAGAACATGAATCATATAACCATGGAAAAATATTCTAAATCAATTAATTAAATAAACCTTAAAAAGAACAATATGTGATCTATCTGGAAAGAAAGGTTGACCGTGAAAGTCTTTATTTAGATGCAAAATGGAGGCAATAGGGAGCCAGTGAAGCTACTTGAGCAGGAGATGGTTTGATCATACCTAGGCTTTGGGACTTTCAACATGGCAGCCGTGTGGTGGCTGGATTGTGTTTATTTTCCACTGTACAAAGCTGATTCCCAGCGATGGCGGAACTCAACTTCCTCTTTCTATTAAAAGTGAGCCTGAGGAATCTCATATGGCAATTAGGGGCATATTTATTTTCCTGGCCTCCGTAGGGGGAGGGGGTAGGGGTCCGGGAAGAGTCCTTTTGCCTCTGAATCATAATCCAGCAGTAACTAAAAATAGAAGTAGATGGGGCTCAGGACGCTGACATTCCCTCGACACAGGAACTCTGGAAGGGACTTTCTGGAAATGAATGTTCCACAATAATTCCCTCACACAATGGGCTCTATTTTTATAATTTTGTGCTGTTCTACGAGGTCAACTTTTGGGCCTGGCTCAGGGTTCTGAGGGGCCGGGAGAGGGGCGCATCTCCTCTGTGTGCTGAAAAGCCCTTTTGGGATCAGGTCCATCCAGAACCCAATCCATAATACTATGTTTATCTCTCTGGAGCCCAGCTGGAAGGCACCACCGACATATTTACAAGGAGGTGAATCTTCAATTACTCTCTGATATTTCCCAGCCTCAATTCACTTTATATAGTCAGAACTCTGCCTGGGACCTTTTTTTTTTTTAACCCTCACCTTTTGTCTTAGATTCAATACTGTGTATTGGTTCCAAGGCTGAAGAGTGGTAAGGGCTAGGCAATGGGGGTCAAGTGACTTGCCCAGGGTCACACAGCTAAGAAGTATCTGAGGCCAGATTTGAACCCAAGACCTCCCATCTCCAGGCTTGGCTCTCTGGGCCAGTCTTTCAATGTGCTGAGCTATCTAGTTGCCTCCTTCCCCCCCCCCCAACCTTTCTTCTTTAGTAAGTAGAGGGGAGGAAGAAGAGGAGGGCAAATCCAGTACTCCCACCTCCTCTGTTAGTGACTGGCTGAGCTGTCAGTCTGCATCAGGTTAGTTACTCTAAGACTGCCTGTTGAAGCCATTGGTCCTCAGATAGCCACATGAGTGAGGGATCTTTTTTTTTTTTAATCCTTACCTTCCGTCTTAGAGTTAGTACTATGTATTGGTTCCAAGGCAGAAGAGTGGTCATGGATAGGTTACGGGGGTTAAGTGACTTGCCCAGGGTCATACAGCTGTAAGTTAAAAAAAAAAAAGAATCCAGCAGAACAACACTTATGACCTGGGTGACCTTGGACAACTCATTTAATCACCCAAAGCCTCAGTTTCCACATTTGTAAAATAAAAGGGTCAGAGTAGGTAACCTCTGAGGACCCTTCAAATTAGTTATAACCCAAAGTCAAGTCAACTAGTATTTATTAAGCATAAGAGTCAATGACAGCCTCTACCCTTGAGGAGTTCAGTCAGACAAGGAAGACAAAAGATGAGAACAGCCGCAATGACATATTTGAGGACATCTAGGGAGGGATGGAAAGGTCAGAGATCAGAAAAGACCTCATTTCTCTCCCCCACATCTACGTTTTTTCCTTTCTAATTACCACGTGGTAGAGGGATTTTCATTTGCTTGGCCACCACAGATGAGCACTGGATCCCTACAGTCTTACCGAGGCCAGACGATCTTCCTTTTAGTGGGCCAAATGGTTCGCCGACTACCATTCAAAGCGGCATATCAAAGTTCAGCCACGAATCTATACACACACACACACACATATCTGCTTACACATTTACAATCTTACATTATTACAAAGTTTATCAGTCCTGAATGTATATTTAGTGAAAGGCTCAACTAATCTTTCATCTAATTATACTCATTAACATTTAAATGTTTAATCATTAATATCTCTAGGCATGATGGTCTAAATATTAAATGGAGGTCTTAATTAGGTTAGATTTTCCAACTTGACAGGAAACTAACTCAGCCTACCAAGTAATAGGACAATGTCACTTTGGAGTCGGAGTGGGGCAACTGGGCTAGATGGTTTTCTGTGATCCGATGGAAGAAGGGGTGTGTGTGGGGGGACTAGTTCTCTCAATTTAAACCCAAGTCACCAAAGAAGGGATGTTCCAGATAAAGAGATGCATGTCCAACTCCAGCATCTTGTTTGTCCATCGCCATGACAACATGGGATGGTGTCATCTCTGGGAGTTCCATGGTCCTTCCTCTTGGGGAGACAACTAGCCCTCAGCTCACTCATTCCCCACCAAGGAACTCTCTTCAGACAAGAGAGTTCCTTGTGGGCTCCTAGAGAGCCATTGTCCTTGGTCTCTGCTTTCCTGCATTTCCTAAGAACAAGGGAAAGGGAAATGGTGTCTCATTCCCTAACCCCCACTCTTCTTTCTCCAGTCTTCTCCCTTTATATTCTCTTTCTGCTCTGTCTTTCCGATATGCTCCCGCATTGGCCCCCTTCCCTCCATCTAGGTTCAGACCCTTCCAGAGCTGGAGGATGGGTGTGGTTGGGAACAGTTAGAACAAACAAAACCCCATTCCAGGGTTGGAAAGAAGAGATCTCAGAGGAATGAAGCTGCCCAGCCATGTGACAAAAGGAAAGGCTGATGGATGACAGGGCTGGATTGCAAATATTATGTGGGTGGTAAAAAAACCCCAACTGCTTTAGGTCCCCACCAAGCCCCGTGGGGAGGAGCAGGGGCAAAGTCATGCCCTAAGGGACTTCCCGAGAGTGAAGGCTGAGAAACGTGGGAATGAGTGGGTTCCTGTTTCCTGTGAAGCCTTGGATCTGAAGCATTCAGTCAAGATTTTAGTCTGCAAGGTAGGAGGCCTTGATTTCCCCTCTTGACTCGACTCCTGATTTGCAGTCTTCAAAAATCGTGTCTCAGCTGTTATCTGATCCTGGGTTTTTTTTTTGAGGCTTTGTCACCCTGGAAAGTCCAATAGCCTTCTCCCTCCAGAAAATCCTTTCATCAGGCTGGCCCTGCTCTGCAATGGCTGAGTACCTCCTGGGCTTGGCTCCAGGCTTGAAGGCCATGCTCTACAGAGTACCTTCTCCCCTCTTTTAAATCTTTTTAGCTTATAGTTTTTCTCCATTACAATGTAAGTTCCCAAGGGCAGCTGGGTAGCTCGGTGGATTGAGAGGCCTAGAGACAGGAGGTCCAGGGTCCTGCCAGCTGTGTGACCCTGGGCAAGTCACTTAACCCCCATTGCCTAGCCCTTGCTATTCTTCTGCCTTGGAGCCAATACACAGTATTAGTCTAAGATGGAAGGTAAAGGTTTAAAAAAAAAGACTTTGAGTTCCCTGAGGGCAAGGGCTGCCTTTTTGCTTGTATCCTAAGCATGTAATATAATAGCCCTTAAAAGTGTTTGTTTCAAGGCACAGTGGACAGAAAGCCAGGCCTGAGGACTAGAGGACCAGGGTTCAAATTTGACCTCAGACACTTCCTAGCTATGTGATCTTGGGCAAGTCACTTAACCCCCATTGCCTACCACTTGCCCTTCTGTCTTAGGTTTACTAAGACAAAGTAAAGAGTTTTTAAAAGAAAAATTTTTGTTTCCATCCTCTTGATGCATTTAACTAGCTATGTAGAGGAGGGGAGGGGAGGGGAGGTAAGAGGAGGGGAGAGGAGGGGAGGTGAGAGGAGGAGAGAGGAGGGGGAGGGGAGTGGAGGGAAGGGGAGGGGAGGGGAGGGGAGGGGGGAAGGGAAGAGGAGAGAGGAGGGGGAGGGGAGGGGAGAGAGGGGAGAGGAGGGAGAGGGGAGGAGAGGTGAGAGGAGGGGAGGGGAAGTGACAGGAGGGGAGGGGAGGGGAGAGGAGGGGAGAGAAGGGGAGGGGATTGGAGGGGAGAGGAGGGGAAGGGAAGGGAGGGGAGTGGAGGGAGGGGAAGGGAGGGGAGGGGAGGGGAGGGGAGGGGAGAGAAGGGGAAGGGAAGGGAAGGGAGTGGAGGGGAGGGGAAGGGAGGGGAGAGAAGGGGAAGGGAAGGGAGGGGAAGTGACAGGAGGGGAGGGGAGGGGAGAGGAGGGGAGAGAAGGGGAGGGGATTGGAGGGGAGAGGAGGGGAAGGGAAGGGAGGGGAGTTGAGGGGAGGGGAAGGGAGGGGAGGGGAGGGAAGAGGAGGGGAGGGGAGAGGAAGGGAGAGAAGGGGAAGGGAAGGGAGGGGAGTGGAGGGGAGGGGAAGGGAGGGGAGGGAGGGGAGGGGAAGTGACAGGAGGGGAGGGGAGGGGAGAGGAGGGAGAGAAGAGGAGGGGATTGGAGGGGAGAGGAGGGAAGGGAAGGGAGGGGAGTGGAGGGGAGGGGAAGGGAGGGGAGGGGAGGGGAGGGGAAGGGAGGGGAGGGGAGGGGAGGGGAGGGCAGAGGAATGTTTGGCGAGTCCAAACATAATGAGACTCACACTGTTCTCCCTGGTATTTAGGGGTCAGCTATTAACACATCAGTAAACTCACCTCATGTCCAGTGAATGAACATCCCCAGAAGGCCTGGATTTCCTGAAGCCCAAAGTCCATCGGGACAGGGACTTATTGGATCTAAACCACGCCGCTTCCCCAGGAGCCAGGGCAGCCCTCAGTGTGCAGGACCTCCTTGTGGGCCAGGGGCTTCTCTGAGAAATGACCAGCAGCTGGCACCAGCACTTGGGGTCAGGGGACACTGTGCTCAAATCCCGGCTCCTCTGCTCTGCCTGGGGTAAGTCATTCAGTCCCAGCACTTTTCAGGAGAGTGTCCCGCACATAGAAGGCACTTATTAAATGCTTACTCCACAATTGGTTGGCTTGGTCTCTTTGAGCCTTTGTTTCCCTCTTTGTAAAATGAGGCAAGTAGAAAATAACCAAAAGGAAGGACTGTAAAATGATAATGACTAAACTTGGACCCAAAGAAGAGAGGAGAGAAGGCCCCTGCTTCCCCCATCCTCCCTATTCTTTGCAGAGGCAGGGGATTATGGGTACAGAACCCCATATATCATGCTTGGTGTGTCCAATATCTTGTTTAGTTTCACTGAACCTCCCCGCCTCTCCTTATAGTAAGGGGAGGTGGCCGGGCATTAAGCAAAAGATAATAAAAATATTTGTTAAGGAAAGCAAAAATGAATTGAGAAGTTTAGACGCCAGGATCTTGAGAATCCAGAGCCACAGCCTGAAGAAATGCTAATAATATGAGAGTTTCTGGCCCTAAAACAATTCCAGCTTGAGGGGTGGGTGGGAAGTTTTTGCTCTGGGCAGCCCTTCTCTGCCCCCTTCCATCGCAGGGCATCAGGCTGGCACTCACCTAGTCTTCCTAAGGGTAGGGCCAGCCCGCCTGCTGCTACTCCATAACCAGCAGGCCAACTCAAGGAGGCCAGCCAAGAATGTAATTAAATAACTAAGACTGACAGCCACAACTTATCCTAATTAACCGGCAAATTTAGGGACTTTAATGATTTACAGAAAGTGCTCCCTTTTGCAGTAAAACTGGTGGAATGAGAAGGCCTGCGGGTAGGGAGGGGGTGGAGGTACAGAGCCACAGACAGGAGAGCTGGAGAGAGAAATGCTGAAGGGCTGCCACTTCCTTCTGTTGGCATCACCCGAGCGGCCACGCGATGCCCATGGGCACGGACCTCCCAGTGGAGTTGGTCACTAGGCAACTCTGCAGCTGGGGGCAAGTTGGGGAGCTTGTGGTGACTAAGAAGCAGCTTGCTCAGGGTACCATAAAGTCTCTAGGCCAGTGGAAGGCTGGCCATACTGGGGAGATGGGAAATGGGGACCGAGGGAGCCACGTCGAGTGCTTAGCACAGTGCTTGGCACATTGTAGGATCTTAATAAGGACTGATTGATTGAAAAAGGCCAACGCTACTGAACAGGAGAGGAACTCCCCCCGCCCAATGCTGCATAGGGGTGGGAGGCTTCTAAATCTAGGGACGAAACCCTCATCCCCTCACCTTCCTGCACCTAGGTGCTATGTAAGGGCAGGCCCTGGAGTCATCTTCTTTCGTTCAAACCTGGCCTTCTACATTAGCGGTGAGATCCTGGGCAAGTCACTTAATCCTGTTTGCCTCAGTTTCCTCATTTATAAAACGAGCTGAAGAAGGAAAGGGCTAACCATTCTGGTAACTTTGCCAAGAAAACCCCAAATGGGCTCATGAAGAGTCAGATAAGACTGAAAAATGACTCAACAACAACAAAGCTATTGCTTTAAGATCTCTAGGGAGGAGAAAACTGCTACCTGATGAAGCAGTCCATTCCTCTTGGGGGTGGTTCTAGTTGCCAGGAAGTTTGTCAGTATCTTAAATCCAAATTTGCCTCTTTTCTCTGCCCAAATGCCCCTTTTACAAGAGACTTTTCTTTCCTGGCTCTCCCAGTCGCTTAGTCCCTGCCCTTCTGGAATTACCTGCCACCTGTTCTAGACAGGTTTGGAATACACACATGCTCTTGTGCCAACTGGTTGGTGACTAACATTCTTAGACAGGTATGTGTTTGCTCCCAGAATAGAATGCAAGCTGCCTGAGGGGGGACGCAGCTTTATCTTAAGCCGAGTATTCTCAGTGGCACATAAGTTGTTGGTGTTCACTTGTTTCAGTCATATCTAACTCTTCACGATTCCATTTCAGGTTTTCTGGAGAAGGAAATGGCAAACCATTGGAGTATCTTTGCCAAGAAAACCACAAATGGAGTCATGAAGAGTTGGACAGGCCTGAAATGACACAACCATGTCTGTGTGCTGTGTGTCTGTGTGTCTGTGTGTCTGTGTGTCTATCTATCTATCCATCTATCCATCTATCCATCCATCTATCTATCTATCTATCTATCTATCTATCTATCTATCTATCTATCTATCTATCTATCTATCTATCTATCTATCCATCCATCCATCTATCTATCTATCTATCTATCTATCTATCCATCCATCCATCCATCCATCCATCTATCTATCTATCTATCTATCTATCTATCTATCTATCTATCTATCTATCTATCTATCTATCTATCTATGCATCTATGTATCTATGTATCTATGTATCTATGTATCTATCTATCTATCTATCTATCTATCTATCTATCTATCTATCTATCTATCTATCTGTCTGTCTGTCTATCTAATCTGTCTGTGTGTCTATGTATCTGTCTATCTATTTGTCTGTCTGTCTATAAAAAGTGACAGAGAGAAAAAGGGCAGTTAAGTGGCTCAATGGATTGAGAACCAGGCCTAGAGATGGGAGGTCCTGGGTTCAAATTTGGCCTCAAACAGTTCTTAGCTGTGTGATTCTGGGCCAGTCACTTAACTTCCATTGCTTAGCCCTTACCTCTCTTCTGCCTTGAAACCAATATACAGTATTGATTTCAAGATGGAAGTAAGGATTTTTTTTTAAAAGACAAAGAGAAACAAAGACAGAAAGATGGAAGAATAGAGACAGAGGAGAAAGTAAGAAAGAAGAGAGATAAGAGAAGAGGGAGAGAAAAGGGGACAAAGAAGAGAGAGAGGAGAGCAAGGCAGAATAGGAAAGGGGGGAAAGGGGGAGAGATGGAGAGATGAGAGAAAAAGAGAAAATGATAAGATTATAATTTCGCTGCATATGGAACTTTAGGATAAGGAAAATTTCCTCTATCAAGGCAAACTGGCACCTTTCCTAGTCCCACCTACTGTTAATGCTTTTCCCTCTGAGATTACCTTTTATCTATTTGGCATAAATCTTATATTGACCTAGTTACTTACTGTTATCTCTCCCATTAGTCTGCAAACTCCTTGAAAGCAAGGACTGTTTATGCTTTTTCTTTGTATCTCCACAAGGTTAGCACAGTGCCTGGCACACAGTAAGTAATGCTAGTTGATTGAACCAACATAGGTCCATAAATAGTTATGGGATACCCTTAGGGAAAAAGGATTTTAGTGATGCTTTCATTATTAGAGGGAGTTCCCTCTACCCATATAAGTTAGCACTTTCTCCAAAATTTATGGTCTTAAGAGGCATGAGGCAGGAACCAGATTAAAATGTAATGGGGAAATGCTTAACGAAACACATAAAATACAATATAGCATAGATAATGCTATCGTGTGGTTTTCTAAATCAATAGATGGCTGCAGGGACCCCTTCCTCTCTCCTTCCCTCTTTCCCTCTCTCCCTCCCTTTTTCCCTCCCTTTCTTCCTCCCTCCCTCCCTCCCTCCCTTCCTTCCTTCCTTCCTTCCTTCCTTCCTTCCTTCCTTCCTTCCTTCCTTCCTTCCTTCCTTCCTTCCTTCCTTCCTTCCTTCCTTCCTTCCTTCCTTCCTTCCCTCCCTCCCTTCCTCCCTCCCTCCCTCCCTCCCTCCCTTCCATCTTAGAATCATTGCTGTGTATTTGTTCCTAGACAGAAGAGGGTAAGAGCAAGGCAATAGGGTTTAAGTGACTTGCCCAGGGTTACCTAGTTAGGAAGGGTCTGAGGCCACATTTGAACCCAGGACCTCCCATTTCTAGGCCTGGCTCTCAATCCACTGAGTTACCTCGCTGTCTCTCAGAGGGACCCATTTCTATTTGAGTTTGACTCCACTGGCCTTGAGTACTGAGAGATTAAGAGGCCACCTAATTAGCATGTGTCAGGAAGAATTTGAACTCAGATCCTTCTATACAGCCCGTTAGTCACTACATTATACTGCTTCTTGTGATTATTATTATTTGTCATTATTCTTTTTGCTATTTGTAGCATCTGGGGTCTCACTCCTATTCCTTCCTGCATCCTATGAGGCAGTACCAGAGAAGAAAAGCTGCTTGCTACCTGCCAAGGCTCACATCGAGATACCAGGCACTGGGGGTTACTAGAAGGGCTGGCTTCTAGAATAGGTTTCAGGGTCTTTGGGAGAGGGGACACGGTGAATTGGGCTTTGGGAAGGAGTGAAACATGGATGTTTATTTCATCGAGCAATCACAGGGCATGTTTTTTCAACCAAAGACCCGTTCCTACCGGTAGATATTAATTCAGGCTGAAAGAGTATCACAGGCATCCATCAGCAACGTGTTCTAGGTTGGAGTTTGCGGAGCACTGGCGATTGGGTACCAACAGAATAGAGAATGCAATTACACACAGGCCCCAGCCCACATGACAATCAGTTCTCAGGGACCCTTTCCAACTCCTTCCTTGGGCTAGAATTTTGATGGGCTGAGCGATGCTTAGAAAAAGAACAGCTCGAATTTCCATCTTCACAAAAAATACTTTCCCAAGACTTTTGCCACCCAAGATCCCTACGAAATGGGTGATGCAGGTCATGTTATCCACACTTTGCCAATGGGGAAACTGAGTGCTAGAAAAATGACCTGCCCACGTTCTTCTCTGCAAGTCAAGTGCTCTTTCCAGCGTGCCAAATCAGAAACATACTGGTCAACAGCAACAATGCAGGACGGCCAACTGTGAATGATTTAGCTATTCTCAGCAATACAATGATCCAAAGACAACTCATGATGAAAAATGCAATCCACTGCCAGAGGAGGAACTAATGGAGTCTGAATGCAGATCGAAGCAGAATAGTTTTCACTTTATTTTTTTCATATTGTTTTGTTTGTGATGTGTCTTCCACCCAATGACGAATATGGAAATATGTTTTGCATGGCAGCACATGTATAACTTCTATCAAATTGCTTACCATCTCGGAGAAGGGGAAGGGAGGGAGGAGAGAGGGGATTTGGAACTCAAAATGTTAGCAAGTGAATATTAGGGGTCTCTAGCTGGCCCGACAGATTGAGAGCCAGGCCTAGAGATGGGAGATCCTGGGTTCAAAGCTGGCCTCAGATACTTCCTAGCTGTGTGGCCCTGGACAAGTCACTTAACCTCTATTGCCTAGCCCTTGCCACTCTTCTACCTTGGAACAAATACTCAGTATTGATTCTAAGACAGATGTTTTTTTTTCTTAAATAAAGAAACTGAACTTAAAATTGTTTTTATATGTAATTGGGAAAAAATAAAATATTACTGAACTAGAAAATAAAAAGAGGGGGCAGTTGGGTGGCTCAGTAGATTGAGAGTCAGATGCAGAGGCAGGAGGTCCTGGGTTCAAATCTGACCTCAGACACTTCCCAGGTATGGGCAAGTCACTTGACTACCATTGCCTAGCCCTTACCACTCTTCTGCCTTGGAACCAATACACAGTATTGATTCTAAAATGGAAAATAAGGGTTTAAAAATAAATAAATAAAAAGAAAGCAATATACTGGTCACATGAAGGAGCATGGCATAAAAGAAATGGTCCTTTGGAGCCAGAGAGAATTGGGTCCAAAAACTACTGCTGATGATCAGCCTGGGCAAGTCACTTAACCTCTGCGCCCTTTTTGGTAAAACGAATGGGAAGATTTGTCCTCAATACGCTGGGACGTTGTGAGGTATCACTGAGATGCTCCAGGAAGGGTACTTTGCAAAAGTTAAATTGTCAATGTCACTGATCATCATCATCGTTAATGCTATCACCGTTATGGGATGGGAACATTTGGTGTCTATGATGAGACCTCTAAGACCAATCCAGCAGCCATCTCCAGAAACTGCACTGTGCCCACTGAACTCCAAAACAGAGCCAATCCAGCAATGGAGTTCTTCCACAGTGACGAAGACAAATGACCCCAGGCTTAAGGCTGTCCTTCTGGAATCAACATGTTTTTACAGTCTCAAGTAAAGAGGCATATTGAGAAAAAGGATAGAGAGCTGGAGGACTTGGGTTCAAAACTCAAATCAGCCTTGGATACCCCATGTGACCTTGGGCAAATCACTTTCCCGTCACTGAGTCAGTTTCCTTATCTGTAAAATGGGGCAGCGGGGGGGGGGGGGGGAGTATATAAGTCCTTTGAGGTATATGAGTCCTTGAACTGATACTTATTATTAATTCTAAGATATAAGGTAAGGGTTATTCTTAAAATTGTAATAACTTGAATATATTATATATTATAATATACATAAATAGAAAATAAAAATTATGATTAATTTGTAATAATACAATGAAAAAAATATAAATAATTCATACAAATACATTAGTAATAATGTAAAAAAATGAGAGAATATTTGTAAAGAGCTTTGTTATTAGTAGTAGTTACTAGTAGTAGCAGCAGCAGCAGCAGTAGTAGTATTCTATTTTCTGTCTAGCCTTCTATATGCTACAAAGACACTCTAGTTCTGATATTCTGTTTTCTTTCTTTTTAACTCTTACATTCTACCATATAATTGATACTAAGTAGCAGTTCCAAGGCAGAAGAGTTGTAAGAGTTAGGCAATGAGGGTCAAGTGACTTGCCCAGGATCACTCAGCTAGGAAGTGTGTCAGGTCCGATTTGAACCCAGAACCTCCCATCTCTAGGCCTGAAATTGTATTTCTAAAGACCTTACCGGCCCACTTTTGAGATCCCATGTTTGTAGAATATGATAATATTCTATCCTCTCAGCGACAATATTCTGTGTTCAACTGAAGGGCCTTTGCTGAGCTCAATGCTACGATCCCATTGGAATGGTCCGTGAGTCCTGGTCCTCCCCAGTTACACAGGCAGAGAAGAGAGAGGCCTTGGCTGAGGTTGATCAGGGCTTCAGCTTTATCAGTCCAAACACCAAGGGGAGAGAGCAGAGTGAAGAAACCGTTTTCCGGCCCTAAATCACGAGCTAACATTTTAAAGAGTTCTCATATTCCTCCCCAGAGGCAGCCCTGAGGAAACCCTGTCTATTGAAGTGAGGTTGGCCACGTGTGTGGGGGACCTTTGGCTGCATATGGAGGCAAGTTTCCAGGGCTGGCAAAGGGAGACGGAGCCACGGCAGGTCTGGAGGGTTGCTACAGCAACAAGGCGCCCCGGGTTTTGAACTGGTTGCCATCCTGGGTCCCAAGAAGTCATGGATGAATGCGCCAGCCTACTCTAGTACCTCCACCCTCATTTCCCCACATGTCAGGAGCTCCCTGGTCCCAAACCAAGAGGAATCTGAAAGCCCCAGAGGAAAAACAACAAAGCAGGTGGTTCATTATCTGCACTGCTGCTGGCAGGTCTTCTGAGTCATATCCTAGGGCAAAAGGCACTTTGGAGAGCCTGGAATGAGGCTAAAAGCGAAACCAGAGACTGGAGAGCAGAAATCAGAAACTAAACAGCTTCCTCTTGATAGAGCTTTGAAAGCACTTTTCTTGCAATCACCTAGTAAGGGAAGGGGTTGGGTTAGACTGATCCCATTTTGCAGACAAAAAAGAGAGGTGAGGGCACCTAGATGGCTCAGGTGATGGACAGCCAGGTCTAAAAATGGGAGATCCTAGGTTTAAATCTGGCCTCAGACACTTCCTGGCTATGTGACCCTGGACAAGTCCCTTAACCCCAATCGCCTAGTCTTTGCCACTTTTCTGCCTTGGAACCAATACTTGGCATTGATTCTAGCACAGAAGGTAAGGGTTAGGGAGAAAAAAAAAAGAAAAAGAGAGGTGCAAAGATTGGCTCATGGTCACACAGCTAGTGAGTGGTGGAGCTGGAAGCCTTCTGACTCTGAAATCAGTCTTCTTTCTACTATTGTACAACATCCTCTTATAATGAATACAGCAGGTGTCTAAAAATAAGGGTTTGTTGGAAGAATGAAAGTTGATCTTCCAGAGGAGAGAGGATCTCAGCCAGAGCCTTTTGACTCTGAAATCAGTCCTCTTCTATTACAGTATGGCTATCCTCTTATACTATATACAGCAGGTGTTTAATAATGAAGATTTGTTGAAAGAATGAAAGTTGATCTTACAGAGGAGAGAGGATCTCAGCCAGAGCCTTCTGATTCTGAAATCAATCCTCTTTCTATTACAGTATGGCTATCCTCGTATACTGTATACAGCAGGTGTTTAATAATGAAGATTTGTTGAAAGAATGAAAGTTGATCTTACAGAGGAGAGAGGATTTCAGCCAGAGCCTTCTGACTGAAATCAGTCTTTTTTCTACTATTGTACAACATCCTCTTATACTGTATACAGCAGGTGTTTAATAATGAAGATTTGTTGAAAGAATGAAAGTTGATCTTACAGAGGAGAGAGGATTTCAGCCAGAGCCTTCTGACTGAAATCAGTCTTTTTTCTACTATTGTACAACATCCTCTTATACTGTATACAGCAGGTGTTTAATAATGAAGATTTGTTGAAAGAATGAAAGTTGATCTTACAGAGGAGAGAGGATCTCAGCCAGAGCCTTCTGACTGAAATCAGTCTTTTTTTCTACTATTGTACAACATCCTCTTATACTGTATACAGCAGGTGTTTAATAATGAAGATTTGTTGAAAGAATGAAAGTTGATCTTACAGAGAAGAGAGCATCTCAGCCAGAGCCTCTGACTCTGAAATCAGTCATTTTTCTATTATTGTACAACATCCTCTTATACTGTATACAGCAGGTGTTTAATAATGAAGATTTGTTGAAAGAATGAAAGTTGATCTTACAGAGAAGAGAGCATCTCAGCCAGAGCCTCTGACTCTGAAATCAGTCATTTTTCTATTATTGTACAATATCCTCTTATACTGTATACAGAGGGTGTTCAATAATGAAGGTTTGATGGAAGAATGAATATCCATATTATACATGAAGAACCAGAGGCAACGTAGGAATAGAGAGGCAAGGGATACAGGAAGATGCAAAATTGTCTCTAAAAGGGAGAGAGGAAAATTTAGCCATGAACCCTGGGAAAAGATTCTGGAATGAGGTTTACAGGAGAGGTTTGGGAGTTAACTGGCACTTCACTGCTTTTTCCTGTCCCTGAGCTGGAAGGAAGAACAGCAGCTCCATCAGCTCCTGTGACCTGACCAGTCTGTGGAGAAACTTGGAGGTTCTTGTGCCTTTGGGGTTGAGATAAGAACAGGGAGCTGGTAAGGAGTTTTGGAAGATCAGAAGGGCTCTCTCGTGAGAGAGGTGTAGAAGGTTGGTTGGAGACCTAGATCTGGGCCATTTTGGTTCTTGACTATCAGTTCCCTAATCTTAAATTGCAAAATAAGCTGAACTTTTGTGTTTTTCAATAGTCTCAAGGGGTTCTGCGCTTCACTGGCCCTGGGAAGGTCCTTCGGTGGATTTTTTTTTTTTACCACCAATCCATCTGGGTCCTTCTCTATATATGTATCTCCTTCTGGCGGAACGTTTCTTTTTCAGCTTGAAGAGCTTCCACGATTGGTCCTCTGGCACAGGGATATCAATCAACAAACCTCCTCAACATTTATTAAGCTCCAATTATTTGTTGGGTACTTTGCTGTGTGTTGCCCTCAAAGAGACGTCCTTCTATCATGGCAGACAGCATGTAGCCATCTAGGTCTATGCAAAATATGTAAGTGATTAAGCCAGGATCCCAAACCACATCCCTCCTGACTCTGGCTACAATGATTTCTACCACACCCAGCTCTCTCCCCAAGTTCTTACATCATGGAGGCGAGTATAGGCAAGCCAGGCCATCTCTGTGGGCTCAGCACTTGAACCCTGAAGACTTCCTCCTCAGGCTTCCTAGGAAAGGCCCTCCCTCCTAACCACTAATGGCTAGACCATTCTCCAAAAAATTGAGGGTTGGAGTCATAAAAAGGCTACGATGTACAATGGAAAGAAGAATTGGCTCTGGAGTCAGAGTTCCTGGGTTTAAATCCTGTTGCTGATCCTTATTATCTGGGTAAAACACTTGACTCCTCTGGGCCTCAGTTTTCTTATCTATAAAATGGGAGAATAGGGTTGATTAAATGGTCCCATCTACCTCGAGAACTATGATAATTCAATCTTTCCTTTTACCTTCTGCCCCCACATCCACTGGCTGTTCAGTAGGGTCCACTGGTCCTTCCTAGCCCCACCATGGTAGATGCCTGACAAAGGGCTACTGAATGGGAAGAGAGATGACTCTCCTGTCCAGTTGTCCTATGACTTTCTCCGCCAAAGCCTTGTGAGGAAGGAGATGCTATATCAAAAATCTGTCCCTTCTTCTCATCTGCCTGTCCCTGGTCTTTCTGACCATGCTCCAGATTAGACTTACAGATCTGATCTTCCTGGTGGACTGTCTGCCTGTCTGTGCATAGGGAAAAAGACCTTTATTGTACCTACTATGTGCCAGGCACTGAGCTAAGCATTTCTTATGAATATTATCTGATCCTTGTAACAACTCTGGGAAATAGGTGTGATGATTATTCCCATTTTACAGTGGAGGAAACTGAGGCAAACAGAAGTGAAGTGATTTGTCGAGGATCACTTGGCTAGTAAGTATCAGGAGGGTGGATTTGAACTTTTGTGCCATGATTTTCTCGGTTACTGGTCCCACTATTACCAAGCCTAGAAGCAGCCTGTGTGCATGATCAGTCCCAGAAGTGTAGGAACATGGATTGATCCTTTGAGACCAGCCAACCTCACACCTTCATTTATAGATTGGAAACTGAGGCCAAAGATGGTAAATGACTTGGGATTATTGATCTAAACGTAGGAGGGAACTCCTAGATTATCAAGTCCAACCCTCTATTTTATAGATGAGGAAACTAAGGTCTAGGGGTATTAAGTGACTTTCCCAAGGTCACTGTACCTCACAGCCCAAGGAATCCTCATGGGGATAATTAGAACCTGGGTCCTCTGACACCAAAGTGCCTTTTCCAGAAGATCACTCTGGTCCCTAGACTTGAGAGGTTTCCACTATGCCACAATTAAATCTTGCTGCTTCTTCGACCTCAGTTTCCTAATATGGAAAATGGGGGTGCTAATATTTGTAATTCTGACCTCAAAGGGAAGTTATTAAGAAAGTGCTTTGTAAACCTCCACTCATATTTCTGGGTGGTTTTATCATTATCATCTTCATTGTTATCAACCGTGTATACAGTGAAAAACTCACACACATAGACAGACAGACTCTTGCAAAAGTCAAGTCATATTATATAAACTGTCTCTGTCCAAGGTTCATCCCTTAACCCCTTCCCTGTGACAGTCCCTTTCCCCATTACCTGTTCAACCTTCAGGGACAGGCAGCCATTCTTTTGGTTTTTTAAAAACCCTCATTTTCCATCCTAGAATCAATACGAAGTATCAGCTCCAAGGGAGAAGAGTGGTAAGAGCTAGGCAATTAGGGTTAAGTGACTTGGCCAGGGTCACACAGCTGGGAAGTGTAGCCACCTTGCTGCCCCATCAAAGAGCTATTCTTAAAAAATGGATGCTACTTGCTGGAAGAAACTACTCCATGGGCGGGCTTATGCAATTTTCCACGGGCCCCTGACACAGCTCCAAGCCCCAGGAGCAATAGATGAGATGCCAGGATGAAGGCGCCCCCAAACAATTACAATAATAACACCAAAGCTCACTGCTCACGGATCATAAGAGAGCGAATAACCATGAGAAGTTATTTATTGGGAGAATGACCAAAATGTGACACAGAGCCGAGGCTGATGGGAAAATGGCGCTGACAAACTCGCTGACTCAAGGTGGTCACAAACCTTCCGCTTGTTCAAACAACAACAACAATTAAACAAGGTCTGCTCGGTTTCTCTGCCTCATCCCTTGAACTCCAAACCTTCATTTAATAAGAACAGCTCAGAACATCACCTCATTTCTAACCACGCCGAGCTCCTGGATTTCTCTAACTTTGTTGCCATGCTTCTGGGTCAGGTACCCTGCTCAGCTCCTTTTGTGGGCAGTGCTCCCAATTAGACTGGAAGCTCCGGGAGGGCAGGGCTTGTCATTCTTTTTTTTTTTTTGATATCTGTATTCCCGATGCCCAATAGGCACTCACCAAGTCAGAATTTAGCTTATAATAATAAACAACATTTGTAGACTGAGTGACAGTGATCTGATCTCATGGGTTCAATTATTATCACTACGCTTTTGATTCCCAGATCTACTTAGCTAGCCCTAATTTCTCTCCTGACTTCCAGCTTACATCTCCAACTGTCTTTTGGAAATATGCAACTGTATGTCCCATAGATATTTTATGTTATTTTACTAAAAACTCTTATCTTCCATTTGGGATCAATACTGTGTATTGGTTCCAAGGCAGAAGAGTGGTAAGGGCTAGGCAACAGGGTTAAGTGACTTGCCCAGGGTCACACATTCAGAAGTGACTGAGGTCAAATTTGAACTCAGGACATCCCATCTTTAGGCCTGGCTCTCACCTAGTGGCCCCCTCCCCAATAGATCTTTTAAACTTATTGTGCCCCAAACTGGACTCATTATCTGCCCTAACCCTTAAACTCTCCCTTCTTTCTAATTTCCCCATTGCTGTCCAGGGTGCCACCAGTCCCCTGGTGTCACTCTTGATTCTATATTCTCTCTATGACACCCCATGACCAATCAATTGTCAAGTCTTGTTGATTCTGTCTTGGTAGCATCCCCTGTAAAGAGCTGAGGGACAAAGGCTGGAGAGAGACAGAAAGAGAAAGAGAGATAGTGACAGAGCAGAAAGAGAAAGCAGAAACAGAGACAGAGCAGAGAGAGAGAGAGAGGGAGAGAGAGAGAGATACAGAGAGAGACAGACAGAGAGACAGAGACAGAGAGAGAGACAGAGACAGAGAAGAGAGAGAGAGAGAGAGAGAGAGAGAGAGAGAGAGAGAGAGAGAGAGAGAGAGAGAGATGGAGAGTGCAGAGAGAAAGACAGAGACAGAGAAAGAGAAAAAGCAGAGAGAGAGACAGACAGAAAGAGACAGAGAGATAGACAGAGAGACAGATAGTGTGCGACCTTGGGAAATAGTGTTAAAAGAAGGAAATCAGTAGACACCTACAACCTCTAGAAAAGGGGCTCTTCACCTTTCTTGCATGTGCCATGGACCCTTCAGAATATTGTCTGGAGAAGCCTGTGGAACCCTTCTTAGACTATTTCTTTTAAATGCATAAAGCATCATACATAAGATTTTAACTTAAGGAAATAACTTAATTAAAATACAGTTGTCAAAATAGACTCCCCCCCCCACCCAGTTCAAGGAACTCCAGCAAAGAACCCCGAATTAGAAATATCCTGGCATAGCGGATAGAAGATTGGAGGTGTAGATAGAAAGAGCTGAGTTCAAATTTTATCTCAGGGGCACCTAGGTGGTTCAATGGATAGAATGCCAAGCCTGGAGATAGAAGGAGTTGGGTTCAAATCTAGCCTCAGACACTTACTAGCTGTGTGACTCTGGGCAAATCACCTAACCCTGTGGCAGGATCTGAACGAAGGTCCATGGGCTCTGCAGTCAAAGTTCATCACAATGCACCACTCTGAAGTACTTTGAAAAAATGTTACTACGGAAATGTTTTGCACCACTGCACATGTATAATCTAGATCAAATTGCTTGTTTTCTCAAGAAAGGGGAAGGGAAGAAGGAGGAGAGTTTGGAACTCAAAGATTTAAAAAACAAAACTTAAAAATATTTGCTTATATGAGATTGAAGAAAAAAATTACATAAAAAAGAAGGTATTAGTTGTCAAGTTTGTTGGATTAATTTTGGGGTAATTAAAGCAATCAAGGAAAAAAATGAGAAAAGTGACTGTTTCCCTCTTCTCCCCCACTGCCTGTTTGCCCAGTCTTTTGACTGCAACCTCAACATCTTCATTTTCCTCCTCTGGGCGTATCATCCAAAACACCTACCACATTACCAGGGAAACATTACTTGTGCTACAATTTGCTGGAGGTCCTGGACACATTTCTCCCTCTCAATCTAGCCTTTTGCTCACCAGAGAAAGCTGGTCCTTAAAAAGCTGGCATCATCACTTCTGATCAGCTCTTTTCAAACTTCATGAGGATTAGCAGGGGTGTGAGGGAGGGCTATGGATAGCACCGAAGCCCCCAAATTCCCTTACTTGACATTCCCTTCTTTCTAACAAGCTACAACATGCTCATTCTTCCTGCTAACCTGACCTACCTAAATCCTTTTCTTCTTGGCAGGGAATAAGTGATGTGAATCTTATGAGAAATGGGCAGATATGGCTTGGACCTGTGATGTCATTGGTTCAGGGAACTCTTGAGTTAGGAAACTGCTTAAACCAATGTAGGTTGGCACATTGTCTGTAATGCAGAAGAATTTTTAAGAGTTCCCTTGGGCAAAGAGGAACTAAATGGCTTTTCCAAGGTCACCCAACCAGCATGGGTCAGAGACAGGTTTTGAACTCAAGTCTTCCTGGCTTCCAGACTGGTTCTCTCTCCACTACACCATGTTGTTGTTCCATTGTTTTCATTCCTGTCCTGCTCTTTGTGACCTCATTTGGGGTTTTGTTGGCAAAAATACTGGATTGGTTTGCCATTCCTTCTCTGGCTCATTTGACAGATGAGGAAACTGAGGCCAACAGTATAAAATGACTTGATCAGGGTCATGCAGTTAATACTGATCTGAGGCCAGATTTGAAACCAGGAAGATGAGTCTTCCTCATTTTAGACCTAGCATGCTATTATACCATCATACCACCTACCTGCCCAAATCAAAGAGAAGATTATAGAAACAGTCTGAATACTGAGCCTTTTGATTCATCACAGAGTGGAAGCTCTTGAGGGCAGATACTGTCCAGCATGGTACGTGGGGTTTAATAAATGCTCTTGATGGATTTCCCCCACATTGCCCCCAAAAAGTCTCAGTTTGCACGGTTCTTTAGACTTCATGAAGTGCTTTTCCTCATCCCAACGTTGAACACAGGAACCCATTTCATAGAAGAAACTGAGGCCCAAAGAGGTCAAAGGAATGGCCAAGTAAGCAGCCAAGCTGAATAGTTACATTCCCGCTCTCTGACAGTAGGTCCAGGTCTATTGTTCCTATCCTGGTGAGCTCAAAAAATGACACTGAATTCCCTGTCTGAGAATGATCTGTCCCAAAGGTTGAGGGCTGCCTCCGGGGGTTCAGTGCCCCTTCTTGAAAGTCTTCCAGAGCTGACCATCTATTGGGGATTGTGTGGAGAAGGGGAGAGGGAAGGATGAATTCCCAGTGACGTGCAAGGTTGACCAGATGGCCTGGAGGAGGTCTGGATCTCCAGCCTAGAAGCCAGGTGCTGCTCCAGGCACGGGCATTCTTGGGGGCTTCCTTAACCTCCCAAGAGCAGGGCTCTAAGATTCAGAGAAGGCCACTATAATCACAATGGCTGACTATATCAGTGTGCAAAGCCCCCTGGAGACATGATTTCATTTCCTTCTCATTAACTGATAGATTGAAGTCCAGGACGAGCTTTGCCAACACTATCTCATTTTAAAAAAAACCTTTATTTATGTCTTAGAATTAATACTGTGTATCAGTGCCAGGGCAGAAGGGCTAGGCAATGGGGGTTAAGTGACTTGTCCAGGGTCACACAGCTGGGGAGTATCTAAGGCCAGATTTGAACCTCGGACCTCCCATCTCTAGGTCTGGCTCTCTATCCACTGTGCCACCCAGCTGCCCCCAATCCTTACACTTATCCTGCAGTATTATGTTGTTATGGAGGAAACTGAGTTTCAGAAAGTGATTTGCTCAGGGCCACCTGGCTACTAAGGGCCAGAGGCAAGATTCGAATTCAGATCTTTCTGACTTCAGAATTAAACACTCTTTCCCTTATGCCACAATGCAAAGAAACCCTAAGCAGTGGAGAGCTAGAATGTGGAGGGAGACTTGGGACGTCCAAACAAACAATAATAAGCCTAAGAATAATCAAACCCGCACGGAATGCTGGCCAGATTTTTACAAATTCAATCAACGCCACCCTCCTGATTCAATTTAACCTCGGGTTATTGGATTTTGTGGCATCAGGTAATCCAGAGGCGAGGAATGCAATTCTGAGTACAGTGTGTCATTATCCTAAGTGCAGTGGCCCGGGTATTTAATTACAATTCCCTCTAGAAGGTCCTCCAGGGCAGCGCTGGGCGGCTGCTGCAATTCATCCCACAAGCACAGCTCAGAAAGGAAGCATTGGGAAGGGGGGAAACACAAGCCCCAAGGCCAAAGCATCTGAGGGCCCTGGCGGAGGTGAGAGCAGCCCCTCTGCTGAAATCCCCAATCCTGGGTACCCACCACAGTGAGATGGAACAGCTTTATAGGGCTGGAGGTGGACCTGAAAGAGAATGCCACAGCTGGGGATGCTGAAGCCGGGAGGGCACCTGGAACCCATCAAGTCAGAGCTGAGAGGGAACACAGAGTAGAGAATGCCAGAGCTGGGGATGCCAAAGCTGGGAGGGCACCTAGAACCCATCAAGTCAGAGATGAGAGGGAACACAGAGCAGAGAATGCCAGAGCTGGGGATGCCAAAGCTGGGAGGGCACCTAGAACCCATCAAGTCAGAGATGAGAGGGAACGCAGAGCAGAGAATGCCAGAGCTGGGGATGCCAAAGCCAGGAGGGCACCTAGAACCCATCAAGTCAGAGCTGAGAGGGAACACAGAGCAGAGAATGCCAGAGCTGGGGATGCCAAAGCCGGGAGGGCACCTAGAACCCATCAAGTCAGAGCTGAGAGGGAATGCAGAGCAGAGAATACCAGAGCTGGGGATGCCAAAGCCAGGAGGGCACCTAGAACCCATCAAGTCAGAGCTGAGAGGGAAGGCAGAGCAGAGAATGCCAGAGTGGACAGGGTCCTTAGAACACAGGAGGACAGAACAGAAAGGGGTCTTTGTCTAAGTGTAAGTCCCTCCTTTTATAGAAGCAAAACAGGAAGGAAGAAGCGGTGAACTGAATCCAGAGGGTTATCCAGAACAGCCAGAAGAGTAAGATGTGCCCATTGTCCCAGAAGATGCTCATGGATCACAGGAAAGAAGACTGGACATCATTTCGCTCAACCTCCTTATGTTGCAAACGGTGAAGAGAAAGGCAGTGACAAGCTTTGGGGCACCCACGTCAGAATTTGAAGTGGAGCTTTGTAACATCTCCAAAGCACCCGTCCAACAAGGAGCCACGTATGACTAAAGAGGACGCAATGGATGGGAGCCTCCTGTCTCTCTCAGAGCTACTGAAATGGGCAGAGAGCTTTTAGATGTCACAGCCTAGGATCTTGGGCAGGGTCCTGGGCTTGAGGTCAGAAAAGGCTGGGTTAGAATCCCTCCTTGGGCACATGTGAGTTGTGTGACCCTGAACAAGTCACTTCACCTCGGTTTAATTTTTTTCATGTCACAATGAATATGTGGACTGAATGGACTCTCTGGTTCCTTCTAGCTCTAACTCAATGATCATGTGGTTTGTTTTGCTAGACTATATACTTTTTTGTTCACAGAGATGTTTCAAGGGAAAGAAGGAGGCGGATAGTTCCTGGAAAATGAGTGAGACAAGTGCTTAGTTGTTTCAGTCACTTTGTGAACCCATTTGGGATTTTCCCGGCAGAGACACTGGAGTAGTTTGCCATTTCCTTCTCCAACTCATTTTACAGTCAAGGAAACCGAGGTCAACAGTGTTCAGTGACTTGTCCAGGGTCATGCAGTTAGTAACTGTCTGAGGTCAGATTTGAACTGGGGTCTTTCTGACTGTGAGCTCTATCTACTGGGCCACCTAGCTTCCTCCTTGAGTGAGGCTTTGGGTGGGCTGGGGTGGGTGGATCAATAAAACATTCTGTGGCATTATAGGTCCATATAGTAAATGTAGGGGTGGAAGAAGCCCTTGAAATCAGCTGGCCCAACCCCTTCATCTTATAGTTGAAGAGTGATTGGCCAGAGTCCCCTGAGGAGTAAGAGCCAGAGGCCAAATCCTGACTGCAACAGGTCTCCGTCCCCCAGAACCCTTAGTGGGAAGCTCCATAACTCATTCTGGACTGAGAGGCCACAGGCACAGGGAGCCCATCAAATCATAGTCACAAAGCTGGACCGGGAAGAGAAGTTGGAGGCTATCTAGGGCGACCTCTTCATTTTACAAATAAGGAAACTGAGGCTGAATGAGACTAAGTGACTCGCCGAGGTTCATACATCTAATCAGTATACATTGCACTCAAGTCTTGCTGACTCCACGCCCAGTGTCCGGATCTACCATGTCACCTCTGAAGTCACAAACAGTATCTGTCCCTACCCTCTCCTCCCTATCCTTATCTGTCAAATGAGCTAGAGGAGGAAGTGGCAGACCACTCCAGAATCTTTGCTGTGTGACTCTAAAACAAGTCATTTAACCCTGCTTGCCTCAGTTTCCTAATCTGTCAAATGAGCTGGAGAAGGAAGTGGCAGACCACTCCAGAATCTTTGCTGCATGACTCTAAAACAAGTCATTTAACCCTGCTTGCCTCAGTTTCCTAATCTGTCAAATGAGCTGGAGAAGGAAGTGGCAAACCACAAGAATCTTTGCTACATGACTCTAAAACAAGTCATTTAACCCTGCTTGCCTCAGTTTCCTAATCTGTCAAATGAGCTGGAGAAGGAAGTGGCAGAAGACCATTCCAGAATCTTTGCTGTGTGACCTTAAACAAGTCATTTAACCCTGCTTGCCTCAGTTTCCTTATCTGTCAAATGAGCTGGAGAAGGAAGTGGCAAACCACAAGAATCTTTGCTGCATGACTCTAAAACAAGTCATTTAACCCTGTTTGCCTCAGTTTCCTTATCTGTCAAATGAGCTGGAGAAGGAAGTGGCAGAAGACCATTCCAGAATCTTTGCTGTGTGACCTTAAACAAGTCATTTAACCCTATTTGCCTCAGTTTCCTTATCTGTCAAATGAGCTGGAGAAGGAAATGGCAAACCACTCTAGTATCTTTGCCAAGAAAACACCAAATGGGGTCACAAAGTCAAACATGACTGAAATGACTGGACAACAAACATGCTTTATAAAAGGGAAGGGTGGGAGGAGGCATTAAGGACAAAACCCCCAAGATCTAACTAGGTATCCAAGAGCCATCACCTTACCCCCGCAACAGAGCAGGGGAGCCCACCTTATTAGAAGATGAGCCACATGTTGATTTCTTTAAAATTTTTACCTTTCGTCTTAGAATCAATACTGTATATAGGTCCCAAGGCAGGAGAGCAGTAAGGGCTAGGCAATGGGAGTTAAGTGACTTGCCCAAGGTCACACAGCTAAGAAGTGTGAGGCCAGATTTGAACCCAATACCTCCCATCTCCAGGTCTGACTCTCCATCCACTGAGCCACCCAGATACCCCCTTTAAGTTCTTTCTGAATAAACCCAGGACACCAAGGCTGGCAGTTCTCTCAGGAAAAGGAACATAACTCCAGGATGTATTTATTGGGTCATCAACCCAAAGGCAGGCAACCATTGCACCTTTTGGGGGAGACGGCAGGGAGGGAATGTATCTCGGCTCCAACAGGAGGGACTGGCGTCTCCCTCTAGGAGCCGTGGGCTCAGCGCAAGGCAAAGAAAGCTTTCTCCGAATTAAATAACTTAAGGAAAGTGTCATCTCAGCATTTTGTGGGATTTGCTGTTTTAATATTAAAATATTCACAAGGAAGGAGTAATATCAGCGTACACGAGTTCCCTATCTGCAAACGAGAATTAACAGCTGTTCCCCACACTTGGCCGGCATGGAGTGTGCGTGAGTGAAGGAATGTTCCGCCAAAGGAAGGCTGTTAAAATCAGCGAAGCCTTGTAATCCAAACAGTCGAGCCGCGCCGCCGGACGCCCCCTGCTCCAAGCACCCGCTACTCTGCCTCTCTCCTAATTTAGCGCCTCCAGGCAAATAGGGGAAGAGACCTTGGCTGGTATCACAGTCGGGCTGGATTTGAACTTGCCCTTCCTTACTCTAGACTTGGCACCACTTCGCTGCAGAACTGGTTCCAGTTCTTCATTGTACAGGGAGGGAAGACAAATTTCAGAGAGGGAAAGTGAATCACCCAAGGTCACACAGCTGGCAAGCAGCTAGACCAGTGGTGGTATAAGGGGATGAACCAGAGCTGGGATAAAGAGACTTGGGATCAAGCGTCTTTTAGGAATCTTATTAGCTGTGTAACGTTGGGTAACTCGTTTCACTTCTCTGGGTCTCAGGTGCTTATCTGTGAAATGGGAATCTTAGTGCTTACATGACCTACCTGGCTGAGCTGTTGTGAGGGAAAAGCACTTTATCAAGCTGAAAACCTTAAGCAATTAGAGCTCTTGGGGGCAGCTGGGCTCAGTGGATTGAGAGCCAGCCCTAGAGACGGGAGGTCCTGGGTTCAAATCTGACCTCAGCCACTTCCTAGCTGTGTGACCCTGGGCAAGTCACTTGACCCCCATTGCCTAGCCCTTACCACTCTTCTGCCTTGGAGCCAATACACAGTATTGACTCCAAGACGGAAGGTGAGGGTTTAAAAAAAGAAAGAAAGAAAGAAATTAGAGCTCTTGTACAGAGGAGACAACACAGTCCAGGGAGTAATCCCCAGCTTTGGAAGAAAGGGATCGAGCTCAAATATGGTGCTTGCTCCTGGGAAGGTAAGCTCTCCGGACCTCAGTTTATTCATCTGTAAAATGACCATGTTGGACTAGCAGCTCTGGGCCTCATGATTCAATGACTTTGGTTTTGGTCTTTTTTTTTCTTAAAGCACAACAAAGTATTATGCTGCCTGAACAGTTTTCTCTTTCTCTTTTGTTTATTGTTCATTCAGTCGTGTCTGTCTTGGTGGCCCCATTTAGGGTTTTCTTGGCAATGATACTAGAATGGTTTGCCATTTCCTTCTCTGACACATTTTACAGATGAAGAAACTGAGGCAAACAGGGTTAAATGACTTGCCTAGGGTCAAATAGCTATAAGTGTCTGAGGCCAGATTTGAATTGCTGGTCTTCCTGTATCCAGGCCCACTGTTCTCCCTATCTCTTTCTCCTATCCCCTCTTAAAAATACTTACAAGGGGCAGCTAGCTAGTGAAGTGGACTGAGAGCCAGGCCCAGAGATGGGTGGTCCTGGGATCTTAGAACCCAGAATGCAAGTGCTGAGAAAGAGCTTAGAACATAGAATGCCAGAGCTGGGAGGGACCTTAGAACCCAGAATGAGAAAGCTGGGAGGAACCTTGGAACCCAGAATGTTAGAGCTGGGAGGGAGCTTAGAACAGAGAATATCAGAGCTGGGAGAGAGCTTAGAACCCAGGATGCAAGTTCTGAGAAAGAGCTTAGAATCCAGAATGCCAGAGCTGAGAGGAACCTTAGAACCCAGAATGAGAAAGCTGGGAGGAACCTTAGAACCCAGAATGTTAGAGTTGGGAGGGAGCTTAGAACCGAGAATGTCAGAGCTTAGAGGGATCTTAGAACCCAGAATGCAAGTTCTGAGAAAGAGCTTAGAATCCAGAATGCCAGAGCTGAGAGGAACCTTAGAACCCAGAATGACAGCGCTGAGAGGAACCTTAGAACCCAGATTGACTGAGCTGAGAAGAACCTTAGAACCCAGAATGAGAAAGCTGGGAGGAACCTAGGAACTCAGAATGTTAGAGTTGGGAGGGAGCTTAGAACCGAGAATGTCAGAGCTGGGAGGGATCTTAGAACCCAGAATGACAGCGCTGAGAGGAACCTTAGAACCCAGATTGACTGAGCTGAGAAGAACCTTAGAACCCAGAATGCCAGAGCTGGGAGGGAGCTTAGAACTCATAATGACAGAACTGGGAGGGATCTTAGAACCTAGAATGTAAGAGCTGGGAGGGAGCTTAGAACCCAGATTGACAGAGCTGGGAGGGATCTTAGAAGCCAGAATGACAGAGCTGGGACAGAGTTTAGAAAACAGAATGTCAGAGCTGGGAGAGAGCTTAGAATATGGAATGTCAGAACTGGGAAAGCCCTCAAAGTAAGAGGGTCTTAGAACAAAGGATGTCAGACCTGGGAGGCCCATAGAACACAGAACATCAGAGATGGAAGATATCAGAGTGGGGAGGGGTCTCAGAGGTTATTCAATTCAGACTTTTTTAAAATTGGAGAAAATGACAAACATAAGGGGGGAAATGCTTCCCCCGCAGTCAGAAAGTAATAGAATTAGAATCAGAAGCTGTCTCCGAGTCCCATGCTCTTTCTAATATCAAGTCACCCCTAAGAACAGGGTTTATGTTACTGCGTCTAAGTGAGCTCTCAGCCTTGCTGGACCCAGAGGAAATGAAGAAGCGGAGCTAGCTCAGGCTGTAGGGAACCAGGTAGGTCTTTCTGCCTAAGGCAGAGGTGCTTAAACTAAGGTTTACCAACCCCTGAGGGTCTGTGGCTAGATAGCAGTGTTTCTGTGAACTTCAATGGGGAAAAAATAACATTTATCCTCGGTAACCTCCAGCCAATATTTCCTATTTCCATGAATCATGACCGTAGGCAATGGGCCCTTCTTCAGAGGAGTGCAGAGGTGCAAAGACGTCCATGGCATAAAAAAGGTGAAAAATTCCTAGACTAGCACATAAAACTTCCAGGTCTGGATTTGGAGGACTTGGAGTGAATGAAGAAACCTCTTCTCATTTGGCTTTATAAATACCAATGTCTTTTTTTAACCCTTATCTTCTGTTTTAGAATGGATACTAAAGGGGGCAGCTGGGTGGCTCCTTGGATTGAGAGTCAGGCCTAGAGAAAGGATGTCCTGAGTTCAAATCTGGACTCAGACACTTCCTAGCCGTATGACCTTGGGCAAATCACTTAACCCCCATTGCCAAGCCCTTACCACTCTTCTGCCTTGGAACCAATACACAATATTGATTCCAAGGCAGAAGGTAAGGGTTTAAAAATAAATAAAATAAAATAGAATGGATACTAAATATTGGCTCCAACGCAGAAGAGCGTTAAGGGCTAGGCAATGGGAATTGAGTGACTTGTCCAGGGTCACACAGCTGGGAAGTGTCTGAGGCCACATTTGAACCCAGGACCTCCCATCTCTATACCTGTCACTCTTCCACTGGGCTACAGAGCTGCTCCGCCCATATCTTTTAATAAAAATATAGTACAAAGGCCACTGTGGCAGGAAGTAGAGGCTCCCCTTCCCTGATGGTCTCCAGGCAGTGGCTGGATGGCCATTTGTCGTCCGTCTGTGGGAGGCGTAATGAAGTGAGGAGTCCTTTTTAAGTATATGTTGGACTACGGTGAAGATCAAAGCCCATTTTCCTACCCGTCAGTGCATTTACGGCTTTATTTGGGGGTTCTGGTTTTACAGGAGTTCTCGCACAACAGGGACCAACAGGGACGTGTGTTTGCATAATAACCCATGTACGACTGGGATCAAACTGCTTACCAGCTCCGAGGGGGGGGCGGGAAGGGAGACAATTTGGATCTTATCATTTCAGAAAATGTATGTTGAAAATTGTAATTGTTATACATAGAGATGTATAATAGTATGTCATTGTAACTATAATTGATTATATATTATTAACATAATAACATCATGATGCCATATTATTAAGAAAATTAAATTAGCTTTGAATTAAAAAACAACAAAACAAAAGGCTACGTTGGACTAGATGGACTTCCTAGAAAGACCTTCGGATCTTCCCTGTTCTAAATACATTCATTCATTTTTTTCCTTCATTCAACAAACATCGATTTGTTGAAGAGTTGGCCAGACCGCAGGGTGGAAGCCAGGCCTCCCCTGCTCACTTCCTCCTAGAAAAAAAAGTCCACAGGAAATGATCCCTTCAGTCTTGCTCCCTTCTAAGAGCATCGGTGACCTCGAGGCTTTCTCTGTCGCCCGCAAATTCCAAGGCCACCAAGCCCATTTGACTCAACCAACATTTATTAGGCGCCTACTGTATGAAGCCCTTAGCCTTTGGTACAGCACATTCCCCAGAAGCCCTGAGCTGTGGGGGTGACGTGCATCACAGAGAGGCCAACCTGAAGGTCCACTAACCGGTATGGGAGTCAGAGGCCAAGAATCTGGCCCAGCCTCCCATTTCTTCTCGGGATCACATCAAAGACATTCCAGGTGGCTGAAGGCCAGGCACAGCCCGCTCTGAAAACCCCTCCTGGCCTTCTTCATTGTTTTCTCTCTCACCACGCTCTCTGAGAGCTCTGCTCTTCAGCTGTCACCAGGAAATGAACCCTGCCATCGGGTTCCTCCTTCCCCACCTCAGCTGTCCATCACGCCACCGCCTGGTCCACTCGGAGATCAGGTAGTTTTCCACCTGATATTTGGACGGAAAAAAACACTAGTTTCTGAGCCAGACGGCCTGGTTCAAATCTCGTCTCTGGTGTGACCTTCGATCTCAGTTTTCTCATGCATAAAATGAGAGGGCATTGGGGGCAGCAGCTAGATTGTGGATACAGCACCAGGCCTAGAGATGGGAAGTCCTGGGTTCAAATCTGGACTCAGCCACTTCCTAGCTGGGTGATCCTGGGCAAGTCACTTGACCCCCATTGCCTAAGATACTCTTCTGCCTTAGAGTTATTTCTAAGAAAGTAAGAGTTTAAATTTTAAACTTTTTAAATTTAAATTTTATTTTTTAGTAATGAATTTATTTTTAAACTTAAATTTTATTTTATTTTAATTTAAAATTTAAATTTAATATTTTTAAAGTATTTTAATTCTAAATGGAAATTTAATATTTATTAAGATTATTTCTAATTTAAAATTTAATATTAAAATTTAATTGAAATTTATTAAATTGAAATTAATTCATTAAATCCATAAATTCATTAAATTGACATTTAATGTATATTAAAAGTATTCAAATTTTTAAATTGAAATTTAATATTTATTAAAATTATTTAAAATTTAATATTTATTTAAATTATTTAAATTAAAATTTACTATTTATTAAAATTTAAATTTTAAGTTGAAATTTAATGTTTATTAAAATTATTTTAATTTAAATTTTAATATTTATTAAAATTATTTTAAATTGAAATGTAATATTTATTAAAATATTTCTAATTTAAAATTTAGTATTTATTAAAATTTAAATTTTAAGTTGAAATTTAATGTTTATTAAATCATTTTAAATTTCAAATTGAAATTTAATGTTTATTAAAATTATTTTAATTTTAATACTTATTAAAATTATTTTAAGTTGAAATGTAATATTTATTAAAATATTTCTAATTTAAAATTTAGTATTTATTAAAATTTAAATTTTAAGTTGAAATTTAATGTTTATTAAAATTATTTTAATTTAAAATTTAATATTTATTAAAATTATTTTAAGTTGAAATGTAATATTTATTAAAATATTTCTAATTTAAAATTTAGTATTTATTAAAATTTAAATTTTAAGTTGAAATTTAATGTTTATTAAAATTATTTTAAATTTTAAATAGAAATTTAATGTTTATTAAAATTATTTTTATTTTAATTTTAATATTTATTAAAATTATTTTAAATTGAAATGTAATATTTATTAAAATATTTCTAATTTAAAATTTAGTATTTATTAAAATTTAAATTTTAAGTTGAAATTTAATGTTTATTAAAATTATTTTAATTTGAAATTTAATATTTATTAAATTATTTTAAATGTTAAATTGACATTTAATATTTATTAAAATTATTTTTTAATTTTTAATTAATAAACTTGACTAAATGTTTTAACTTAAAAAAAAAAAAGAGGGCAAGACTAAATGAGCTGGACTTTTCTAGACCTAGACCAGCAATCCCTTCATCTGTTCTTTCAGAATAAAAACACCTGGCCTTTTGCGAGGCCAGATGAGATCAGTGCCCTCCCACATCACTATAAATATTAGCCCAATGTAAACAGCCATGCGCTGTGCCTAGGGAGGGAATGGCAAATGCTGCCAGCCGATGGGCCGTTGTCGCGATCCCAATGACTGCACATGAGCAAGCCTTAGGACACATTTCTTGAACAAACAGGGTCCTAGACGGAGAGCCGGACGGGCATCGGAGGACTTTGGTCTAAAGCCGCTCCTGGGACAGAGCGAGAGGGCCCGGCTTCGCTGAGGCCATGGAGCAGAGGCGGGAGTCGAATCGAAGGCCTCTGACTCCCAATCCTTCCCGTGGCTCTTCTTATGAACGGGAAGGCAGTGGAAGAGCCTGGAATGAGCCTGCCCGGGAGCCGGCCAGAATGAAGCTCCAGGTGGCTCCTCTCCATGGCTGAGAGTGGCAGGAGAGGCTCCGGGCTCATCTCCTTCTCCAGGCCGTGATGCTTGGCATTCCCAGCAGCCTGGGCTACTCAAGCAACTCAGGACCCCCAGAAATTCCCGCGACCCCCCCGGACTTCTCCCTGGGAGGGGGAGGCGGGGCAGAAATGGCCCCCAGGGCCCCGGGCTCTGGGTCAGAGAGGGGACGGCGTGTTCCCGGTCACCGCGCCTGCCCCCTGCCCCCGTCCGGGGCCTCTCCGGGGAATGGAGAATTCCTCACATAAATCAGATGCAGGGGAGCATCACGGACCCCCGGGAAGGAGGCACCGACATTCCACTGGCCCGGCCTGGCCTGGCCTCTCACATAGGGGCGGACACTAAAGTCCCAGAAATACAAGCATGCCGTTGGGGAGGGAAAACCTTTGCCCTCCTAGCCCAGGAAGAGGCTGGACTCAGACTGGGAAATTAAGTTCCTCTTCTGTCGTGAGGAGGCTGTAATTTTAGCTGGGGAGGACAGGACCACTGGCTGGCGCTGTGCCATTGAGCAGAAGGGTCCAAAGGACTGGATTCAAATGTTAGCTTGGCTATGGGGGGAGTGTAGTACAATGGGTAGTGTCTGCCTGGGCTGAATCCCACTTAAGATGCTCACCAGCTCTAGGATTCTAGACAAGTCCATTTGCCTCAGTTTCCCTATTTGTAAAAGGAGGGATGTACAGGCTCAGATGATCTAAGTTGGGTAAAAGCACCATTTTTTAAAAATACTCCTCCCAAACAGAACAGAATGGAGGCTGGTTAGTGCTTCTCGATGGGAGGGAGAGGAGTGTGAATTCTCCCCCTCTTTCTCAACCCCCTGCAGCTCATTGGCTCATCCATTTAGAGTGGGAGGCAGCTTTCAAATGGTCCAAACATCCTCATTTTTAAAAAAATAAAACCCTCACCTTCTGTCTTGGAATCAATACTGTGTATTGGTTCCAAGGCAGAAGATGGTAAGGGCTGGTCACACAGCTGGGAAGTATCTGAGGCCACATTTGAACCCAGAACCCAGGACCTCCCATCTCTAGGCCTGGCTCTCCATCCACTACTCAGCTGCCCCCCACTCTCATTTTTTAAGATGAGACCACTGAGACCCAGTGAGGTTAAATGCTTGGTCTCACAGCACACAGGTGATAAGTATCAGAGGCAGAATTTGAACCCAGATCCTCAGATTCCAAAATCAGTGTTCTTACCACTTGTGCCACATTATTCAGCCATTCATGCTTCCTTTCTCTCCCCAGCCTCTCTCTAACCTTCCCTACTTTTTCATGCCTTAACTCCATTCTTCACTCTTTCTCAGTGCCTCCCTCGACAATTCTCTCTCATCTCAATACATCCCTTGTTCATTCTCTTTTCTTTTCCCACTTCCCCCCTCTTCCTTTTCTCCATCCCATGAGCGCACCATGTTGCTGTTAGCATATTAATTTCTCTGGGTCTCAGTTTCCTTATCGGTAAAAATCACAGGGTTCACAGGTCACTGTGTTCTAGAACACAGAATCAGAGCTGTGAGGAGCCTTAGAACATGGGATGTTAGAGAACCAGGGGGGGAGACAGGAGGTCCTGGGGTCAAATCTGGCCTTAAATACTTTCTAGCTGTGTGATCCTGGACAAGTCACTTAACCCCAACTGCCATGCCCTTCGCGCTCTTCTGCCTTGGAACCCATATTTAGTATTTATTCTAAGCCAAAAGGTAAGAGTTGGGGGGGGGGAGAGAATCACAGCATCCAAGTAGGGTCCCTTCCAGAGCCAGTGTTCTGGGACTGTCCCTCCATGTCAATGTTTATGAGCGCTTGTTGTGTGTGAGGTGTTGTGTTAGCTGTTGTAGAGACAATGAAGAAAACGGACAGACCCTGCTCTCAGGAGCTTCTACTCCAACAGGATGGATAAGGCTATAAACCCAAAAGGGTGCTGTCGAGGCAGAAAGTGCTGCTGAAGGCACTAGAAGGGCTCCGTGGGGAAGGGGTCCCTCTCAAGTTAATCAGGGTACCAGAGCAGGTGGCACCTGGGCTGGGCTTTAAAGAAGGAGGAAGATTTCACTGAGAAAGTGAGGAAGAAGTCCTCCTGGCCTTCGGGGTCCTACAACCTGTTTCATGATGCTGGAGGCCACTTCAATGAACAACCCTCTCAGAGGCTTGATCCAGAATATGCGATATGTGATGCTGCTGTTGGTATTAACCAGCATTTCCAGAACATGGTGCCGTTTTGCATGTGGTCCTTACAACAACCCTGGGAGGGAAGTGCTATTATTATCCCCATTTTACAGAGGAGGAAACTGAGGCAGACAGAGGTCATGCAACTAGAAAGTATCAGACAGGACTTTAACTCAGTTCTTCCCAATTCTGTTCTCTTTACTGTGCCCTCTTGCTGCTAATTCTAGACCCTGGCATCACCATCTGTAAAATGGGAGTGATTCTTTCCAGTAGGAAATTTATCACTATTTCCATGCAGGGGAGCATAGATTTGGGGTTGGGAGGGATGTCAGAGATCAATGTCTCTAACTCTTTCATTTTACAGATGAGGAAACTGAGGCTCAGAAAGTACTTTACAGAACTAAAGATTTAGGGTCAGAAGGTCCATAGAGGGCATCAAGTTCAATTCCTTTATTTTACAATAAGGATGTTGAGGCCAGCCAAGAGAGGCTGAGGGATTGCTTAGGGTCACACAGCTACAAAGTGCTTGAAGTGAGAGACAATCCTAGGTGTGCCAGATTCTTAAGTCAGGGCCCTAAAAACACAGAACACAGAATCCTGGGAACACAGGATGTCAAAGCTGGCAGGAGAACAAAACTGGCAGGAAAACAAAACTGGGAGAACCCTTAGAACACAGAATCAGAGCTGAGAGGATCCTTAGAACATGAGATGTTAGAGCTGGGAGAGACCTTAGAACACATGTTGTTAGAATGGAAAGGGACCTTAGAACCCAGACTGTCAGAGCTGGGAGAGATCTTAGAACAGAGAATGTCAGAGCTGGGAGAGACCTTAGAACAGAGAATGTCAGAGCTGGGAGAGACCTTAGAACAGAGAATGTCAGAGCTGGGAGAGACCTTAGAACAGAGAATGTCAGAGCTGGGAGAGACATTAGAACCCAGAATGTCAGAGCTGGGAGAGACATTAGAACCCAGAATGTCAGAGCTGGGAGAGAGCTTAGAACATGAGATGTTAGAGCTAGGAGACCCCTTAGAACACATGTTGTTAGAATGGAAAGGGACCTTAGAACCCAGAATGTCAGAGTTGGAGGGACCTTAGAACACAGGATGTCAGAGCTGAAAGGGTCCTTACAACACAAGAGTTAAGAGTTGGAAGGGAGCTTAGAACCCAGATTGTCAGAGCTGGGAGGAACCTTAGAATCCAGAATGTCAGAGCTGGAAGGGTCCTTGGGACAAAGAATGTCAGAGCTGGGAGGGAGCTTAGAACATGGGATGTCAGAGCTGAGAGGGTCCTTAGGACACAGAATAATTAGAGTTGTGAGGGAGCTTAGAATCCAGAATGTCTGTCAGAGCTGGGAGATCCCTTAGAACCCAGAATGTCAGAGCTAGAAGGAAGCTTAGAACACAAGATGTCAAAGCTGGGGGGAACCTTAATGACCATCTAGTCCCATTCTCTCATTTTATAGACGAGAAAATAAGATGAGCTCATCATGTGGTAAGTGACATGTGGGAACCGGGCTACAAGTTCAATCCAAGCCCAGCATGCCCAGAAGCTTGAGGCCCATAAGCAATGAGAGAAGGATCCGGGTGAGGCTGTTGTAAGGATCTAGAAAACCTCCCAGTTTCCTCAGCTGATCTTCCTGGCTTGGCAAGGAGCTGCTCTGAAGGGAGCAGACTCTATAGACATCTCCGCACCGGTGACACGGGGTCCTGAAAAGCCTACATTGTCTCTTACCCATCCCCTGGCCCCAGAATCAGAAGCAGCCTGGCATTAGGGGACACCTGTTGCAGGACTGTCCCTGTTTGCCCTGAGCCTTTAACGCCAGCTGGAGTTTGGAATGCAGGGAGTGGGCCATCGCCAGGGCACGGCTATTTTTAATTTATTTACTTATTCTCAAAAATGCTTGGTGGGTTATTGAATTCTGGCATCTCGAATACCTCAGCTCCCTTCATGGCAGACAAAATGCCAACAGCTTCGTCGCTCCCTCTGCCAAAGAGATGGTGCCCGGGGGAATAGCTGATTAAGCTTTGTATTTTTTATGGTTTCTTTCTTTCTTTTTCTTATGACATCACTATATCACTTCACACTGACTCAGCCCACATCTACCCCACCTTGTAACCAACCAATAAGTAGAGACAAGCCTGATAAATTAAAGAGTAGATTAATCTCCAGAAAACATGAATTTGCATCTTTATCTCCTGAGCTCAAAAGCCTTTGATGGCTGTCATTTACCTACAGGATCAAGTGCCAACTCCTTGTTTGGAAATTCAAGACACTCCCAACTTTTATACCTTTGGGTATCTTAGTGCTAGAAAGGAACCCTAGTAGTCAACCAACAACTCATTGTGGGCAGCTAGGTGGTGCAGTGGATAGAGCACTGGGATGGGAGGGAAGAAGACCTGGGTTCAAATCTGGCCTCAGACATTTACTGGCTGTGTGATCCTGGGCAAAGTCATTTCACCTTGTTTACCTCAGTTTCCTCTTCTGTAAAATGAGCTGGAGAAGGAAATGACAGATCAGTCCCAGGATCACAAAGCAGTCAGATACAACTGAAATGACCAAATGAGACCAACACAAATAATTAATTGGAAACATGAGGAAACCAAAGTTTAGAGAGGAAAAGTCATTTGCCCAACATCACAAAGGACAATCATACTCATAATGATGTAGCATTTAGGTTGACAAAATACTTTCTATTTTCCCATTTGATCAACACAACCCTGTGATATAGCTGCCTTAAGGCTAAAAAAGGTGAAATATTGACTAAAGTCACATGGCTGATAATTATCTATAGCAGGATTTGAACTCAGGTCTTTCTGATTCAACCACTCTGCTCCAACTAGGGCCTCCATCTCCACACCCAGGGTCTTCCCCACTTTCTATCTCTCTTTGCTATCTTCTGCCACCAAACTGGACAATTCCTCACTTCCCACTCTGCTCTCTGTACCTAGAGTGTCTCTTTCTCTCCTTCCTGATCATTTAAGCCTTATTTACTCCCTTAAAGTCCAGGTTAAATCCTGTTTCCTCCAGGAAGCCCTCCATGGATGGCCTGGAGTATGGGGTGACCTCTTCCTTTTCTGACACTGATTTCCTTGGAGCAGCCCTCTAAGAGACCTCTTGAAATTGAATTTGACTTCTAATATATGTGAGCATTTGCCGCTTTCACAACTACCCCATAAGCTCCCTGAGAACAGGGCTTACATCCTACACGGTCCATATATGCTCAGCTGGGTACAATCAAGTAACATCAGTGTGGTGGTGGCTGAGAGATACTGGTGATACTGAAAACCATATAAGCTTTGGACCACATGGGCCATTTGGCTTCAAAGACACTGACTACTCTTGGAGAAAAACATGGAAGACAGAGACAGCAGGTTAAGGTTGAAAGGATTCTGGCTTTGAAGGTGGAAGATCTATATTTGAATCCCGATTTTATTTCCTTACCCACTGTGTAAACCTGGTGGGTCATTGCACAAGGGTCTCAGTTTCCTTATTTATAAAATGAGGAAGCTGGCCTATTTGATTTCTGAGATTCCCTCTCAGATTAGATATTCTATGATATAAGGCTTTCTAGCCCTGACATTCTAGGTTCTAAGACCCTTCCCAGAAATGTGTTCTAGAGCCCTCCCAGCTCTGATATTCTCTGTCCTAAAGAGCCTCCCAGCTCTGACATTCCCTGTTCTAAGCTCCTTCCCAATTCTGATATTCTGTGTCCTAAGGGCTCTCCCCATGCTGACATTCTAGGTTCTAAGACTTCTCCCAGCTAATATTACCTGTTCTAAGCTCCTTCCCAGCTCTGACATTCTCTGTTCTAAGCTCCCTTCCTACTCTGATGTTCTCTCTTCTAACCTCCCTCCCAGCTCTGCCTGGCAATGATTCTGTGTTGGCACAGAGGTCTCTGACTGCTTCCTGCCTTCTAAGTCCTCTCACAAAGGCAGCTTATTCAAACGTCATCCCCCTAGTCTGGTGTTGGCTGCTGTATTTGTCAACAGTGGCATTCTTAGCAGGCTTTGTTTCCTCTGTCGATGGGCATACTGGCTGTTACCAGGTGTCTCCCAACATTTGGCGCCCGATCCATGGCTACATTTCTTCTAGTTTTTCTCGTTATAGGCTTAGAAGTTCCTGTTAACACCCAAGCCATGCTCTGCCTGTATCTGTCTACAGCTGATTCTCCAGGTTTGGGAGGTGGTGAGGAAGTGGCTGAATCCCAACCCCAGTAGAGCCTGGGGCTCTCATGGCACCTCTTTTAAACTGTCAGACAGAGCCCGCCTAGACTCCACAGCACCGATCCCAGATCAGTTATGACCTTGATGTAGGGCAGGGGGGAAAGCTCTGCACTGAGAGTCTGGGGCCTAGGATTCAAATCTTGTCTCCATCCACTTACTCACCATGAGTCTGGCAAATAATTTTCTTTCTCTGGGCCTCAGTTTCCTTCATTGTAAAAAGTGGTGTTTGGACTAGAGCAATTCAAGGATTTTTCTTTAAACCTTGCACCTTCTGCCTTAGTATCGGTGCTAAAATAGAAGACCAGTAAGGGCTAAGTAATTGGGGATAAAGGACTTCTCCAAGGTCACATAACTAGGAAGTGTATGATGTCAGATTTGAACTCAGGTCCTCCAAACCTAGTCACTGTGCACCTCCTCACTGACCTCTCAACAAGGATTTTTTAAAGTCAGGAGGCAGGCACTGGTGATATTTATCACTGGTGATATCACACCAAAGAAAGGAGCCACCATGTTCTAGGGACCTTCATCAACAGTCCACAGCAAATACCCTCAAATACCCTAGATGGCACCTTCTTACCTGATCTCCTTAGTCTGACCTTCCCTGAGGCCATAGTTGAGGTCAGGTGGCAAGAATACTGACCCAGCAGTCAGGAGACCTAGGTTCCTGTTCTGCCACTTACTGGATAGGGATCCTTGGGAAATAGTCTAACTTTTCATATCATCCATCATCATCTTATAATATGAGAATGACTGAAGGCTAGGTGGCCCAATGGACAGATTATGAAACCTTGAGTCCAGAGGACATGGGTTCAAATCTGGCCTCAGACACTTCTTGCTGTGTGACCCTGGGCAAGTCACTTAACTCATGTTTGCCTAGCTCCTACCCTTCTGTCTGGCAGTAGAATTGTTTTTAAAAAAATAAATGGGAATGCTAGGCAGCTAGGTGGTATGATAGAGGGAGAGCTGGGCATAGAGTCAGGAAAACCTGAGTACAAATCTGACCTCAGGCACTTTCCAGCTATATGACCCTTGGGAGGTCTGCCTCAGTTTCCTCCACTGTAAAATAGGGATAACAGTAGCACCTACATCCCAGAGTTGTTGTGAGACTCAAATGAGATTTAAAGTGCTTAGCACAATGTTTGGCACATAGTAGGTGCTATATAAACGTTAACTATTATTATTATTGCCATCATTATCATTACTACCAACTGACTTAAGATGAAGGTTTAGGAAAATGTCATTTGTCATTAATTATTTTGATTCTTCTGTACCTGTTTTGCTTGCAGAGTGGTCGTGTGACCTTGGGTTAGACATTACTTTTCATCTAGTCTAATCTGCTTCTTCCAGTTGGGGAAACCAAGGCCCAGATGGGTCATGTATACTCCAAGACTGAGGAATGGAAGGAACTGAAGCCAAAAAGTCCAATCCCTTCATGGACCAAATGGGGATTTTTCTGGATTCCCAGAGCTGTGATTCTGGACATGATGAGAACTCTTGATGTGGAAATTCCCTCTGTTCAGACTTATCGACAATCCAACTGAATCAAATCACCATAGAAAGTTGCCAAGAGCACTAAGGGGCTAAATGACTTGCCCAGGGTCATCTCTCCACTAAATCTTGTCACCTCTGACTGACAGCTAAAAAGAATAATAGCTCCCTTATAGACTTGTTAAGAGAGTAAAGATCTCCGGGTGGTTTTGACAACTATGAATTTTTTTTTTTACACCAAACTTGTGATTTGAGCAGTGCAGAAAGAAAAGATATTATGGGGATTATTAATGCACTTAGAGCCTGGAGTCTTATTCCCAGATACCAGTTTTCTGTGCCAAGATCTCTCCATTTATAGAAGAGGAAGGACCTTGACCATCATGTTCAATTTGGGGATAGAGGACTTGAGTTCAAATTCTGACTCTGCCACTTCCTACCTGTATGATAAGCTCACCTCTATAGATCTTGTTTTACCCACTTAAAAACTAGGGGCAGATACTTCCTAGCTGTGGGACCCTGGGAAAGTCACTTAACCCATTGCCTAGCCCTTACCACTCCTGCCTTGGAACCAATATGCAGAATTGATTCTAAGAAGGAAGATTATGCTTTAAAAAAAAATAAGGGGTTGAACTAGGTACCTTTCAGCTCTGGTTCTGAGCTCTTTGCATCTCTGAGCCTCAGTTTCCCCATCTGTAAAAAGAAAGGGGTTTGGGGCAGCTATGTGGCTTGGTGGTTAGAAGCCAGGCCTAGAGACCCAAGTTATAAGTTCAAACCTAGTTTTAGATACTTCCTGGCTATGTGATCTTGGGCAATTCATTTAACCTCCATTGCTTAGCCCTTAGCTCTCTTTTGCCTTAGAAAGAAGAAGAAAAAAGGAATAAAAAGAAGAGAGTTGGACTAGATATCTTCTGGGGTCCCTTTCAGCTCTGGTTCTGAGACCTTGGTATCTCTAAGACTCAGTTTCCCCAATTGTAAAAAAAAAAAAAAAGCAGACTAGAATGCCAAGCTTCTTTCCAAATCTCAGCCAATAGTTCTATAATTTAGTTTTAGTTTTTGTTTTTTTTTACAAATCAGTTTAGTGACAATAAATAAAAGAACTTGAGATGTAATTTAATTATCTGTTTGGTGTCCTGCCACTGTAGGCATCTATCCTTCACAAGATGGCTTCTCAACCCCAACCTGGACTCTGAGGCCAATCCTGTCCCTAGAAGAGAATTCAAGGAACCCTGGGTCCCTGCTAGCTCAGCTGGTCTTCATGACTACAATCTCATGGGCAATGTGTGGATAATAATAATTTGTTTAAATGGTGGATAATAAAGAGTGGGACTTAGAGCCAGGAGATCTCAAATCCCTTGACCAAATCACTTCAAGGCACCACAAAAAGAGCAGCTATAAATATTTTTGTACAAACAGGCCCTTTCTCTTTTTTTTTTCTATGTCTTTAGGATACAGACCTAGTAGTGGTATTACTGGATGCATTGTTTTATTGCCCTTTGGGCATAGTTCCAAATTGCCCTCCAGAGTGGTTGGATCAATTCACAATTCCACCAACAATGCATTAGTGTCCCAATTTTGCCACATCCCCTCCAACACTTATTGTTTTCCTCTACTGTCATATGGGCCTGCATTGCTCATTGAAAAACAAACAAGTAAACAAACAAACAAAAACAAAAACCTTTACCATCTGTCTTAGAATTGATACTAAGAATCTATTCCAAAGCAGAAGAGCAGTAAGGGCTAGACAACTGGAATTAAGTGACTTGCCTAAAGTCATACAGCTAGGAAGTATGTGAGGCTAGATCTGAACCCAGGACCTGTCTCCAGTCTACCTGCTCCTCCCCTTTTGAGTGTTTATGAAAGCCACAGAGGTCACACAGGTAACAAGAGGCAGGATTGGAATCCAATTCACTCTGGCTCCTTCTATGGAGCAGCCTTCTTCCTCTGTAAAGGAGGGATTCATACCTTCCTGTTAGAGATGCTATGATTCTAGTGTCTATTGTCAGCCTCTTCCTGATGGTTGCTGATGGGAGCCACTGGCTTGCTCTAGCTGGACCTTCTTGGAGGCTGACTGCCCACCTGGACAACATTTACTTACCTTTATCATCTCCCTGCTGCTGGGACCTCCCTCCCCTGCCTACCTTGCCCCCAGGAGCAGGGGTGGGACGGTTCTCTTCTCTGGTCTTCCTTCACTTAGCCCATCCTGCCAGTCACTCACTGAGTCTGTTTTTTTCATCTGGAATGTTGGAAGAGATGAACTCGAATGCCCCCTCCTAGTCCTAATCATTCCTTTCTACAGGGAGATGATGTCACTTGGCCAAATCCACATGGGATTGCAAATCAGACCCTGTTCTGTCAGATCTGAGACTCTTTTTATAAGGAAGCATTATCATAGATTGAGGGCTAGAAAATATCTTAGAGGACCTCTAAGCCCCACTCCCCTTACTTTACAGATGAGGAAACTGAGTCCTGGGGGGCTAAGTAACTTAACCAAGGTCATAACGGCACTAAATGGCAAAAGCAGAGTTGGAATCCAGTCCCTTCTGATCTGGTGCTCTCTTAGGATACCATATGATCCCCTCAGGATGAATCAATATAATCCTTCAGTGAGATTTCCTGCTATATAGATTTGAACTGAGCTAAGCTTCTATGCTTCCGTTTCAAATCTGGCTTCAGATACTTAGGAGCCATGTGACCCTGGGCAAGTCACTGAACCCTGTTGGCCTCAGTTTCCTCAACTGTAAAATGAGCTGGAGAAGGAAATCACAAACCACTTCAGTGTCTTTGTCCAAGAAAACTCCAAATGGGGTCAATAGAGTTCACACCACTGAAAAAAAAATTGAATAACCCCAGATAAGTCACTTATCCAATGTTTAGCTCAGTTTCCTTAGCTGGAAAGTGAGGTAGAGAAGGAAATTAGGAATTACTCCCATGTCTTTGCCAAGAAAACTCTAAATGGAGTCACAAAGGTTCAAATCTGTCATCAGACACTTACTAGCTGTGTTACCCTGGACAAATCAATAAACTGTTTGCCTCAGTTTCCTCATCTGTAAAAGGAAATACCAAACAATTCCAGTATCTTTGCCAAGAAAACTCCAAATGGAATCACAAAAGAGTTGACATCACTGAAAAAAAAATGACTGAATGACCCCAGATCAGTAATTTATCCCTGTTTACCTCAGTTTCCTCATCTGGAAAATGAAGTGGAGAAGGAAATCACAAATCACTCCAGCGTCTGCCAAGAAAACTCCAAATGGGGTCATAAAAGTTCAAATCTGGCCTCAAGGCACTAGCTGTGTTACCCTGGGCAAGTCAATGAACTCTGTTTTGTTAATATGGGATTATTTAAGGGAAAGAGACAATCTTTCCTTCCTTACTAGTTTGCCTCAGTTTCCTCATCTGTAAAATGAACTCAAAAAGGAAATACCAACAACTCTAGTATCTTTGCCAAAAAAAAAAAAACTCCAAATGCATTCACAAAGAGTTGACACAACTGAAAAAAAATGATTGAATGTCCTTGGGTAAGTCACTTAGCCCTATTTACTTCTCCTCATCTGTAAATGAACTGGAGAAGGAAATGGCAAATCCTTCCAGTATCTCTGTCAAGAAAGCCCTGAAGGGGGTCCTGAAGAGTCAGACATGACTGGAAAATGTAGGAACCCCATAAATCTCTAACCCTACATCGAGGAGCACCTGATGTGCTTAGGCAAGAGAAGGCTGGTGCGTCTCTGCCTCTTCCCTTTCCTCATTCCCTTCCTTTCCAGGAAGAGCCAAGGGAACAAGCTCCACAGGGCATGCTTGTGCAGACCTGGGAGGGAGAGAAGAGGGTGGAGGGTTCTTTCTGAGGTCAATCCCAAGGAGAAGGTTTGTGGTCCCTGGAATCAATGCTGGGAAAGGTTGTGAAGACAACATCTGGCTGACGCCTGCCTCGGTCCCTCTGCTCTGGAGGATCACGGAGCCTCCTGGCTCACCCCACCCAGCACCAGGCAGCATTTTCCCTGTGGGAGTCTCTGGGGCTCTGCTCAGACTAGTCTTGAGTGTTTCCAGCAAGGAGGCTTTTCCTGCTTGCTGCTAGGGAAGACTGTAGAGCTAAGGGAAGGCTGAAACCGCAGAGAGGTCCAGAGAAGATGCATAAGATTGTGGAGAAAAAGCATTTGTAGTCAGGCAGAATAAAGGACCTTTTAAAAAAATTTTCTTTCTTAGGATCAATACTGTGTATTGAAGGTGCTAGGGCTAGGCAGTGGGGATTAAGTGACTTGCCCAGGGTCACCCAGCTAGGAAGTGTCTGAGGGCCAGATTTGAACCCAGGATCTCCCATCTTTTGGCCTCGCTCTCTATCCACTAGGAATTTTTTAACTATTTCTGGAGCTGGCCTCTGACAAGTTACTAGACTGAAGGGTTAATACAAGCCAATTATATAGTCTTACCATTGAACAGCACCCCCCACCCCAATGTCACAAGCCCCTTGATGGCATGAAGTTCTGGTATCCAAGGAAACAATATGTCAATCTCATTTTTCTATGCTGTGCTCAGATTACATCTCTAGAGCACTGTCTACTTCTGAGCCCCATCTTTATATGGGATATTGACAAATTGGATCTGTTTCCCCAAATGGCTGCTGACCGTGATGGTGAAGAAATTAAAAAACATGGCAAGTCAAGAAAAGCTGGAGAATCTTGGGATGGAAAATCTCAGCCTGGAAAAGAGGAAACTTAGGAGGAATCTATGAAAACTGCCAAGGGTTGAACTTCACAAAAATGAGCAGACAGAAGAGTCAGGGCAGGCCATAAAGAAGGGGAAATTAACAGGAAGGAGATGGGCTTTTCTGCAAGGAAAAAGCTGCTAATAATTAGAATGATTCCTGTATGACTTGCCTGCATTCACACAGGTATTATGTATTAGAGGCTACACTCAAACTCAAGACTTCTCTTAACTCCAAGGGCAGCACAATTTCTACCATGACACTATGGTGGGATTTTTTCTAAAAGATGCCCCCCCCCCTAGAAATAAGGGAAAGAGTGCAGGGTCTTGAGTCATGGGTCCTGAGTTCAAATCCAAATTCTACTATGACCTATGTCTCTGAGTCTCAGTTTCTTCATCTATAAAATGAGATCAATAATGCTTGTATTCCACCTACCTTGTAAAGTAGCTATTATAAGCTCTTATCTGTGTGATCTTTCTAGGCCCTAATGTTTCCATGTGAAAATTACAGTTGATCTCTACATCTGTTCTAGCAAAATATATGTACACATGTACATAGATCTGTGTGTAAATATATACATGTGTGTATGTGTTGCTATTTAGTTGTTTCCTTCATGTCCAACTCTTTGTGATCCCATTTAGAATTTTCTTGACAGAGATACTGGAATGGTTTGCCATTTCCTTCTCAAGTTCAATTTACAGATAAGGAAACTGAGGCAAAACAGGTAAGTGACTTGCCCAAGGTCACCCAGCTTGTGTTTGACTCTCTGTGACCCCATTTGGTTTTTCTTTTTTTACAAAGATATTGGAGTGATTTGCCATTTCTTTTTGAGCTTATTTTACAGATGAGAAAACTAAGAAAAACAGGGTCAAGTGACTTGCCCAGGGTCACACAGGTATTAAGTATCCGAGAACAGATTTGAACTCATGAAGATGAGTCTCCCTGACTTCAGGCCAGGTGCTCCCCTAGCTGTCCCATATGTATATGCATGTATATGTAATTTTATATATTATGTACATATATTATTGTATATCTATTTTTATATAGAAAAGGATGGAACAAGACTGAGATTTTATATATGCATATATGTACGTATGTGATTTAAATTTAATTAGTGATTTAATGAGTATAGGGAATTCCCAGTGAAGAAATTCCTTGTATCAATGCAAAGCAGTTGAGCTTTGGGTATTTTAACCTGAAGCATTAAAAAGTTATATATGACTTGCTTAGGGTCACACATCCAGAATGTATCATATCCAGGATTTGAACTCAGGTCTTCCTGACTCTTCAATCTAACTTTATTCCACACGGTCCTCTTGAAACCGTATGATGCCATAAACAGCACCTGTGGCTCCCCTTATTCTTTTTTCATGATTGTGGTTACAAAAGAGGATCGGATGGGTAGAGGAGAGGGGAAAGATGTATTTGGAATTTCTTCGGCAGTCCCCTGTCTCCTAAAATGCTCCCCCTTGCTTTTTGCCTCCTGGCTTCCTTGAAATCCCAGCTAAAATCCCACCTCCTACAGGAAGCCTTCCCCAATCCCTCATGATTACGATGATGCCTTCCCTCTGTTGATTATTTCCTTTTTATTGTGCAGCTCATTTTACATGTATTGGTTTGCATGTCGTCTCCCTCAGATCGTAAGCTTCTAGAGGGCAGAGACTGCCTTGTGCCTCTTTCTGGATCCCCAGTAGTTGGCACAGCTCCTGGCACATAGGAGGGCACTTCATAACTGTCTACTGATTGGAAATAAAGACAAAAGATATCAATAAACAAAAGCACACCTGAGTCTGGGAGCCCTCGACTTTCTCCCGTCTCTCCAAACAACCCCAAACGCTCCCTAAGGAGAATGCTTTTACTATATATTGGCTAACGTTTATGGGCAGCCTTAGCGAATGAGCTAGTTAGCTGGCCCCCTCTCCTCCCTTCATGGAAGCTTGGGCCTCACCAAGCACTGGTCCAGCACAGCTGCCTGATCACCTTTACAGAACATTTTAGTTGCTTTCTACCCCCCTTAAACTCTTATTTTCTGTCTTAGAATTGATGCTAAGAATCAGTTCCAAAGAAGAAGAGTGGCAAGGGCAAGGCAATGAGGATTGAGACTTGCCAATGGTGGGGCAGCTAGGAAGTGGTTGAGGCCAGATTTGAACCCAGGACCTCCTGTCTCTAAGCTTGGCTCTTTACCCATTCAGCCACCTAACTGCCCCCATAAGTTGCTTTTTGAAAAGCCTTTCTGGGAGTGTGGAGGGGGGCTTCTGGACCTTCCCTGAAGAATGGAATCATGGAATGGCTGGGTCCTCTACAGAATGGATGCATCCATCTAAACTGTAATTCTAAACAGCATGAAAGGCCCAAAGGACACTGAGGCCATCGGATGAAATGTCTTGTAACTGGTTGAGAAGATCAGTTCATACCTCTGGATGTGGGAGAGTTAGAAATGGGACAGTCAAGAAGTAAAGCAGTGGCGTCAGGTATTTCCTAGCTGGGTGACTCTGGATAAGTCACCTAACCCCCATTGCCTAGTCCTGCCTGCTCTCTTGCCTTGGAGTTCATACTTAGTATTGATTCCAAGATGGAAAGTAAGGGTTTAAAAGTGGGGAATGGAGTGGGTAAAGCAGTCAGAGGATGAAGGAATCTCAGGCAGAGGACTGCAATGGGAGAGCTGGGATCAAACCCCTGAGAGGGAATTGTGGGATGGGCCAGGAGAGGGAAAAGGAGGGAAATCAGACCGAGATACAGGAGAGAATGGTGACATTTTGTAACAGGAGAGAGATCCCGAGATGCTGGTGGGGGGAAGGCACATGGCAGGGAAGACCAGCCCAAGAGTTTACTCTGACACACTATCTGGTTAACAGCCGATTTTCATTCATTCGGTGTGATAACGATGATGGCAATGACAGTACAGTTTCTGGAACTTAGCAAATGCATAATAAACACACGATTTTTTTCTAGCTATGAGATCCACTGTGGTTATGGAAATGAAATAGTCCTTGATACACTGTGGTACAACCGAATGTAATGGACTTCTCTACTAGCAGCAATGCAATGCAATGATCCAGGACAATTCTGAGGGACTTTATGAGAAAGATGCTGTCCACATCCAGAGGAAGAACTGTGGGAGCGGAAACACAGAAGAAAAACAGCTGCTTGATCACATGGTCGATGGAGATATGATTGGGAATATCGACTCTAAATGATGCAAATATCTCCCTGATGCAAATATCAATAATATGGAAATCGGTCTTGATCAATGACATGTAAAACCCAGTGGAATTGCGTGTGGCTACGGGAGGGGGGTTGGAGGAGGGGAGAGAAAACATGAATCTTGTAACCATGGACAGTAAATTAATTAAATAAAATTTAAAAAAAATAAAAGAAAAAAGAAATTAAATAGTCCAGAATATTTGGGACAAAGGTTCGATTGCTCTGCCTTAGTTTCATCTCTGGCTATCATGTCAATACTTAAAGCAGACCTACTCCTTGAGAAAGGGGGTACAGAGTAAAATATCTTCCCGCAACTGCCCAGACTTCAAAACCAGGTGAGACCCCACGTCCTGCTTTTTAGGAGATCTAGAGGGGATCCTTAAAGTCATGAGAGTCTAAGCTACCGCATTCTATTCTAGCCCAACTGTGCCTTGGAGCCCTTCTTAGGACTCAGAAGTGGGTCCTCACCACTCCCAGGCAGTCTCTGGGTTGGGGTCAAAGAGTCCTGCTTGTCTATGCCGTCTTTCCCCGAGCCCTGAAATCCCATCTCCTTCCTCGGAGACTGCCCAGAAAGAATACGCGGCTGAAGGGTTGGCTGAGGGAGGGGACCCAATCCTTGAGGGGGCACCCAGGGTTTGACACTCACCCAGGAGGGCTTCTTTGGCTCTGGCTAACTCCTGCTCCTTCTGGGCCAGCTGGACTTTGAGCTCGGTGGCAGAGAGAATCTCTGAAGACTTGCTTCCGTGAGACTCCTCCAGGTCTTTTGTGAGCATTTCCTTCATCTGCCGGAGGAGATGAACCTCTTCTTGCAGCTGAGATACCTCTTCTCGGAGTAACACTGGAGGAAACAAGAACAATACGAGGAAATGACTAACTCTTCTCGCTCTCGATTTTTTTGCTTTGGGGGCAAGGTGGGGTAGGTATATGCCAGCCCCTCAGCGTCCAGGCTTCTCCTAGAAAGGGAAAAAGCACTTGGGCATTCCCAGGGGCCCTTACGTGGAGTCCCTCCTCCTATGAGCTGGGGGAATACCACCCCTGTGAATGGGTCCACCAGCCAGTTCCCATTCAGTTAGCCGAATCATGCGAGCTTGGAATGACCAGCATAAATAAGAACAACATTTCTAGAGAATTTCAAGACTGCAAAGGGATTGTTTTCTTTGATGCTTACAATCACCCTGTAAAGTAGGTGCCTTTTTCTCCATTTATAGTTGAGGAAATACAAGACCGGCAAGAAGCGATAAGGTTGAATAATAATCATAACAAGAATGAACATTTAGATGCTACTTTAAGGTTTGCAGAGTATTTGCAGAATATTTAAAAATATTATCTTATTTGATTTTCATAGCAATCCTGGAAGGAAGGTGCCATTGTTCTCCCCATTTTACAAAAGAAGAAACTGAGGTCGACAGAGGTGAAGTGACTTGCCCAGGGTCATACAATGAGTAAGCGTCTGAAGCAGAACCCCCAGCCCCCTTGTTGCATCCCTGGGCAGTGGCCAGGGAACAGAAAGGTCTGGGTTAATGTTTTATCTTAGACACTTAATGGGCAAACCATATCTTTGTGTTTCAGAATTTCCTTATTTGTAAAATGAGGAAGTTGTACTTCAGAGCCTCTTGGGTCCTTTCCAGCTTGAAATCTGTTAAGATTTAGTAAATCAAGTAAATCAAGATTTAGTAAATATAAGGCAGGATTCAAACCCAGGCCTCCCTGACTCTAAGGCTTCAAGCTACTTGTCATCTAATCAGAGGTTAGGAATGTCAAAGCTGGAAGGGACCTTAGATATCTCCCTCCACCCCCTGGCTCTCATGGGTGAGCTGAAGCCCAAAGAGGACACAGAACTGGACCTCAGTAAGTCCCGGTTCACCACAACCCAAGCCCACATCTCATGGGAGCTTGTTCTAGGTATGTGCAGACAGCCTCACTTCCATCTTGCTCTTTCCTTCTCCCTCAGCACAGGGAGGATTCTATGGAGCTCATCCCGAGTCATTCATTCATTCATTCATTCATTCATTCATTCATTCATTCATTCATTCATTCATCTATCCCTCCATTCATCCCTCTGCACTGATTCCTTTGTTGGGCACCTATTCTAATCCAGGCACTGGGTGAAGCAAAGACAAAAAGGAAACCATCCCTTCCTTCAAAGGGCTGATGTCACATACACACACACACCAATTTTGGTAGGGAAGGATCTGAATCACCCTATTTTAATAGGGGACACTTGAACTGAGCCTTCATTGAAGGGAGCTAAAGATTCTAAGTTAGTGGGGCAGGAGGGTGATTAAGTGATGGTCTGGGGTCTGAAGTCAGGAAGACCTGAGTTCAAATCCAGCCTCTTACTAGCTGTGTGGCCCTGGATAAATAACCCGATTTGCCTCGGTTTCCTCATTTGTCAAATGAATTGGAGAAGGAAATGGCAAACGACACCAGTATCTTTACCAAGAAAACCCCAAATGGGGTCACAAAGAGATGGCCCATTGATAATTAAAAAAAAAATGAAGGTCCCAAACTATGTAAAATGAAGATTTGTAATTATGTGTTAAATCCAGGTCATTTCTCCAGGCCCTGGACCATCTCCCAGCAGCTCACCCAATCACGCGCATTCGTACTCTGAGAAGCGTTCTTGTGAGTCATGACTTTGTTTTGTGCCAAACATGAGCTCTGGCGTCAATTTTTGTCCAGAGTCGTCGTCTGAAACAAGTCCTGTCAGCGTCAGAGCAGGGCTTCTCTCTGCGGCATGAACGAGGTTTAGCTATTAATAATGGCCCAAAGTCCAAGAGTAGTGATGCTGGGAGCTCTGGAAAGCCCAAGAGAAGTCGTAACGTATCGAGGAATGCTTGTATGAGAAATGAGTATTAGGTAATGGGGTTCAGGATTAGACTCGATTTTCAACTTCTGCCATGTCAAATGAGGTCCTACTGTATTATCCCATTTGGTCCTCCCAACAACCCTGCAAAGTAAGTACTGGCTTATGATCCCTATTTGACAGTTCAGGAAACTGAGGCAGACAGAGGTTAGAGACTTGCCTAGGGTCATGCAGTTACTAAGTGTCTAAGAATGAGTTTGAACTCAACAAAGGATCGAATTCTACTAACCCAGCAAGAGGAGCCTCCCAAACTCTGCCCACAGAGATTTTTTACGAAGGCTAGAGGGATGGGGAGAAGGAACCTTTGCTCCCTCTGTGTAACTGAAGAGAGATAACAAGAAGGCCTGACTTTGTGGGTGAAGGAGCAGCCCTGAGGAGTACTAGATAGGGGGAAATGGTGATGAAAAGGATGAAAAGGAAAGCATTTCAGGACCTGGGTTCAAAATCAAATATTGGTGACGGGATTTAATCTCTATGCCTCAGTTTCCTCATCTGTCAAGGTGAAGAGATTAGATGTGATGATCTCTAAGGTCTCTGCCATTTCCATATCTCTTATATGACCTAGAGTCAATGGTCCTGAGTTCAAATTCTGACACTGCTATTTTTCACCAGTGTGATCTTAAGCAAATCCAAGATCTGTTCTAGGATTTGATTTCCTCACTTGTAAAGTGAAGGGGTTCTCAAGGCCCTCCCAGCTGTGGCATTCTGTTTGGATGTTCTTTCTGCTCTGACACTTATGTTCTAAGGTCTCTCCAGCTCAGACATTCTTTGTTCTAAGGTCTCTCCAGCTCAGACATTCTCTGTTCTAAGGTCTCTCCCAGCTCTGACATTCTGTGTTCTAAGGTCTCTCCAGCTCAGACATTCTATGTTCTAAGGTCCTTCCAACTATGAAATTCTGTTTACAGGTCCCTCCCAGCTCTGGCTTTCTCTGTTCTTAAGGCCCTCCTAAAACAATAACATTCTATATCTAAAGGTTTCTTCTGCTTGGGAAATTATATTCTAAGGTTCTTTCCAGCTCCGATGTTCTGGGTTCTAAAACCCCTTCTAGTTCTGACATTTATGCTCCAAAGTAAGTACCTTTCCACTCAGTCAGTCTGAGTTTCAACTTGGAACACACACTCCAGGCCCACTCTAGTCAGCAGAATAATGTCAGTGGGTCTCTAAGCCCTACCAGGTTTGGGGGGTGCCCCACACCCCACCCCCATCATGTGAAGGGAAGGAGGAATAAACTTCTAACCAGCTCAGGTGGAATTATCAGGTCAGGGCAGGGCTTGGGTTTATTTTTGCATAATCTCTCAGGAAAGGGTTTGCCCAAGCAAATTAGGGCTGGAAAACTAAGATCCCTTAAGGGGAAAGGGGGTGGGGGGATGCGGGGAGAGACAGGGAGGGAGGAGAGGAAGAGACAGAGACAAAGTCAAAGACTGGGACAGACAGGCAGCCAGACAGAGAAGGGGAGAGGCAGAGAGAGGAAAAAAGAGGGAAAGAAAGAGACAGAGGCAGAGAGAGGAAGAAGCATGGGGTGGGAGCAGCTGAATGGTCCAGTGGATTGAGAGCTAAACCCAGAGATGGGAGGTCCTGGGTTCAAATTTGCCCTCAGATACTTCCCAGCTGTGTGACCCTGGGCAAGTCACTTAACTCCATTTCCTAGCCCTTACCACTCTTCTGCCTTAGAACCAGTACAGGGTATTAATTCCAAGGTTAGGGTTTAAAAAAAAAATAGCTGTTAAACATTTACCAATGTATCCTTGGTTATACAACTTGGGCTAGTAGTTATCTGCAAGGTAGCTCCATTTTCTCTTTAACACTCAAGAGTCAAGTTGTTGGTTCTGCTATGGTTTCTGTCCAATTCCATTTTCAGTGAGTTCTTCTAAAGCAGCATTTCAGAGCACAGTTTCTCCTGGAGGCCTCTCCTGTTTACTTTATTGCTTGCTTCTACCCCTTTTGGCAAACTTTCTATCCAGGTCCCTCACTCTGGGGATCCCCAAATCATTCCTCCCTCAAATCTATGCTACTCTTATCAAAATCTCCCAGGGCCCCCTACCCAAGATATCTGTCAGAAGGGAGAATGTTCTGCAAGATTTATGCTAAATTGCTAGTGACTGATAACAGCTGCTCTCCTCCTCTCTCATTGGTATAGTCAATTACCAGTGTAGAAACGCCCTCCTGCCACTCTACAGTTTGGCGATGCATCTAGAACTTAGAATCTTAGAGATCTTTTTAAGTGACTTGCTTATGATCACACATCCAGCAGGAAAGAATGAATGAAAAAGCATTTATTAAATGCTTGCCATGTGCCAAGTGCTTTTTTATGTGTTGACCATAAAAAGACCAAGCAAATATATGTCAAAGGTAGAATTTGTAGAATCTTTCTGGCTTCTTTCCACTCTAACAGGTTAATATATTTTAACAGAATACTCCTTGGAAACATTTCTTAAGCCAAAGGAATGAATCTCTAATGGTAAAAATTCTTGCCTATGACCAGCTGGTAAGGGAGATTTGTTGTTGTTACAGTAGTTAAAAGGTTAAGAGTCCCAACACAGAGGGCACCCCTTTATCTCTTCATAAGGACAACCCCTATCCACCTGCAAATGTGAGAGAAAGAGAACAAGCCTGGGCCAGCCCCACCCCCCCAACCCCCCCTTGAGAAATATATTTGTTTTTCCTTTATGGAACCAAAGCCGTTGTCCTTGGTTACTGAGAGCAATAGTTGTTTTCTTCCTGCCTCACCTATTAGGTGTACCTGACATCCCAGCCCTTCCTGGCCCCAAAACAACAAAAAAAGAGGGAGGTGCCACCAGGTGTGGTGATCCTAGGAGCAGAATTTCAGAAGAGGTGGAAAAACCGCTTCTCTATAGAGAAAAGTTCCAAAGAGCTTAACTGAAACTGGACCAGCCGAGAGAATGATAATGCTCTTATTAGGCCCTTTGAAGCCATAGTCCTTTGTTCAGCAGCAGAAAATTAGAGGTTGAAGACTTATGGAAACAAGATCTAAACTAGGGTGCTGCGTGACCTGGCTTCTGGTGCTGCTGCTGCCATCAGCTTACTGTGTGACCTCTGTGGGCCTCAGTTTCTTCATCTGTCAAATGAGGCAGCTGGGCTAGTAATTCTTTAGGGTCCCTTGCAGCTCTTGACATTTCACTTTTTATGTTCTAAGTCTCTCCCAGCTCTGACATTCTCTGTTCTAAGCTCTCTTCCAGCTCTGACATTCTCTGTTCTAAGGTCTCTCCCAGCTCTGACATTCTCTGTTCTAAGGTCTCTCCCAGCTCTGACATTCTCTATTCTAAGGTCTCTCCCAGCTCTGACATTCTCTGCTCTAAGGTCTCTCCCAGCTCTGACAGTCTCTGTTCTAAGGTCTCTCCCAGTTCTGACATTCTCTGTTCTAAGCTCTCTCCCAGCTCTGACATTCTCTGCTCTAAGGTCTCTCCCAGCTCTGACATTCTAGGTTCTAAGCATCTCCCCTGATCTGACATTCTAGGTTCTAAGTATCTCCCCTGCTCTGACATTCTAGGTTCTAAGTATCTCCCCTGTTCTGACATTCTAGGTTCTAAGTATCTTCCCTGCTTTGACATTCTAGGTTCTAAACACATTCCCTGCTCTGACATTCTAGGTTCTAAGAACCTCCCCTGCTCTGACATTCTAGGCTCTAAGCATCTCCCCTGCTCTGACATTCTAGGTTCTAAGCATCTCCCCTGCTCTGACATTCTAGGTTCTAAGCATCTCCCCTGCTTTGACATTCTAGGTTCTAAGCATCTCCCCTGCTCTGACATTCTAGGTTCTAAAGGCCCTCTCAGCTTTGAGATTCTGTTCTATGTTCATTCCAGCAAAGATATTGTAATTTACGGTGTTATCTAACTCTAATATTCTAATGTTTCCATCTCCTATCTCTGACATTTTGTGTTCTAAGGCCCTTCTCAGCTAAGGACATTCTGTGCTCTAAGATTGCATCTGACTCCAACTTTCTCTCTTCTCAGAGCCTTGCCAGCGTTCACATTCTAGGTCCTAAGGCCCCTTCTCATTCTAACATTCTGTGTTCTAACCCCTCTCCTAGCTCTGACATTCTATGTTTCAAGAACCCTTCCCTCTCTAACACTAAGGGCCTTCTTAGCGCTGGCATTTTAGGTTCTAAGGATCCTTTCAGCTCTTACTTTCTAGGTTTTGAGGGCCCCTTTAGCTCTCATATTGTCTGTTCTAAGGGCTCTCCCAGCTGTGACATTCTGGACTTTAAGGATCTTTCCAGCTCTGACATTCTAGGTTCTCAGGGCCCTTCAAACTCTTGACATCCAGGGCCTGATATTTAATGTTTTATGATTCCTGACCTCAGACTCAAAGAAAGATAATCTCAGTAACAGAACAAAAGACCCTCTCATGCTCTCCAATTGGATGACTACCTCAGTGGGACTATGCAAAAAACACTGTTGGGCCTCTGGTTGACTCCCAAAGCAGAGCAGGGAGCCAAAGGCATTCCTTGGCTAATTTAGAACAAAGACCTTTGCTGGGAAGCTTTTGGTTTTGGTTTTTGTGGCCTGAATCACCTGGATGGTTGCCTCCACCCTCCAGTTGGCTTTGGTCTTGGCCTCTTGACCTCTGTGTGACTCGGAGATGGGTCACGTTCACTGGAATCTAGAAGGAGCTTTAACATGTGGACCTTAAGTCAGATAGAAGCTCTTTGCGGAAATGGGGCTGCCCCAAGTGGGTGAGGAAGGGCGGCTGGGCAACCTTTTGCTTCCCTTAAGAGCCTCAAGTCTCCTATGACTGTCTGAAGGGTTCTGGAGAGCCCTATGTGCCCTTGGCAGACCCCACAAGGATTCTTCTGGAACCAAGGGGCCTTGTGGGAGCTCACTTGGCTCTGCCCACAGTGGCCCAAACTTATACTTGTTCATCAAATCAGCAGAAGGATGGCAAAGCCTGAGAAGGAGAGGTTTAACTAAGATTCACCTCCTTTCTCATCACCAAGAGGCAAAGCCCTAGCCTTGTGGTGAGCAGGGAAAAAGAGGGCATCCTCTTAAACCTATCCTGAAGGAAGAACTGTGGACGGGCTGGCAAGGTTAGGAAGGGGAACGAGTGCCCACTCAGTCCTACCCCATGTCAAGGAGCCATGATCAAAAGCAAGAAAACCAACCAAGGGAGCAATTGCAATTTGGGGAGAGACGCCTCCTCCGTAGTCCTCTCAGTTTGGTGCAATGGCAAGAAATCTGGAAATGTCTCTAGGGTCAAACTCCAACTTCTTGTTTGGCTTTTCGAGTCGTGGCCCCAGCCTTTCTTTCTCGTTTCATTATTCAACAGTCTTCTGTTTTGACCAAATTGACCTTTTCTTCACTCCATTGCTCATCTCCACTCCTTTGACCTTGCTGTTCTGCCCCCAAACTTGGAATGTTCTCTCTCCCTATCCTCCTTGAAGCTTGGCCATCAATATCAGAAGTTCTGTGGTCCCCGGCCCCCCCCCCAAAAAAGAGTAGGATAGGTAGATTTGGGGGGGCCATGAACTTGGATGAAAAAAATTACATCTTTATGTTCATCAGTCTCCAATTGAAAGTTAGTATTTCCTCCAATTATTCTGAGGTGTCCATTGACTACCAGAAGGGCTGGTGCCCCCCCTCCCCAAATGGCTAAGAAATTCTATTCCAGGTTTAGTAGGTCTTTTCCTGATTGTCCTCCCACCCTGCAATGGCTCACACCCTCTCTACCTTGAATTCAGTTACCTTGTATTTGTTCTCTTTATGTTTATTCTGTATAGAATTATCTATTTGTTTATCGTCTCCTTCCATAGAACACAAGCTCTTTTAGACAAAGGGTAGACACTTTTCCTTTCTTTGTGTTTTGCTTATCCCACCTGCCTAGCACACAGTAGGCATTTAATAAATGCTCATGGTTTTGTCGATTGATTTTGGCCTTTCTATGACTTTCACTCGTTGCTCCCAGTTCTATCTTCAAGAGTCAAATAGAACAAGTCTAATCCCTGTCTCCTCCATCCTTTCAGTACTGAAAGCCTCCCCCAGAACCTTCTCTTCTCTAGAATAAACACTCCCAGCTCTTCAACTGCCTCTTAGAGCATCCTTCTTGAATTCTCATTCTGACATCTGTCTGGATCTCCAACAGTGCCTTTCCTAAAGTGAAAGAAGGACACTGAGAAAGCTCAGAGCATCCCTGGATGGATTCCTAGCACACTTATGGAGGGGCTCCATCCTCCTAAAATCTACTTAGAGAATGATGGGGATCCCCTGCCTACCACCAGCCCATCAGACAGCAGTATTTACTGATACTCCCCCAACCTCTGACACTCCCATAAGCCTCAGCCTGTAGCAGGAGACACGGTATCTGATTAATATATATTAATATCATTAATAATAAATGCTACCACACATCCGAGTGTAACAGGAAACAGCACCGGCCACGGTGTCGCTGCTAATCCTAGCTCGGACATTTGGTGGAAAGTGTACTGGATTTGGGCCCCAAAGATGGTTCAAATACAAGCCCTGCTGCCCACCAGCTACATGGCTTTGTACAAATTGATGAAGTTTGCTGGGCCTCAGTTTCTCCATTCATAAGAAAGTCTAGGGGACCTAGAATGTCCTTTTGGGTCTCAAAATTCAATAATGCAGGACCTTTGTCATTTTATTCCCAAGGCTCAGTTTCTTTATCTCCATCTGGGGATAATCTTTGGGACAACTAAGAGGCAGATAACTCACCCAGGCCTGGGGGGAGGGGGGGAAGTACTATATGTGTATGAGAGTAATTATTTACTCCTGTCTTTCTTACTAGAGAAACAACTAGGTGGACCTGAAGTCAGGAGGGTCCAAGTTCAAATTTGGTTTCAGACGCTAACTAGCTGTGTGACCCTGGACAAGTCACTGGATTATCTTTGCCTTAATTTCCTCATTTGTCAAGTGAGCTGGAGAAAGCATCCACTACTTTTGCCAAGAAAACGTCAAATGGGGTTATGAAGAGTCAGACACAACTGAAAAATGAGCGAACAACTTCCTTACTAGACTACGTGGAAGCCAGGGATCAGGTCGTATACTCTTCAGGATTCCCACTAGTCTAAAGCACTCGACTGAGAAGCTAGTCTGAATCCCACAGAGCCTCAGCGCTCTAAGAATGATCTGAAGGCACCCATCCATTCCCTAGAACAGGAATCTCCTCTATGATATCCCTGGGAAGATGGCTATCATCCAGCCTCCTCTTGCATACCTTCGGGGATGGAAAGGTCACTATGTTTTGAGGCACCAACTTTTGGACAGCTCCAGCTATGAAATTCTTTCCTTTACTGAACTGAAACCAGCCTCCTTAGTCACAGTCATGTGGGAGTGGGGAGAGCTCCCCTATAGCTACTGAATTCCCGGCACAGTCAAGCTAATGCATTCAGACTGCTTCGGCCCCAGATCCCCTGCCCATTTGCAGCCTGGTGACTAAATACCTTCAGATCTTTCTAATTCCCTTTTGATTCTTAAGCAGATTTGGATTGCACTGGACCTAGACCTCTTAGCCCCCTCCTCTGTTCCTTAGGATGCTGGGAGACCATTGAGCCCCATTAAGATATGTTGGATTGGGGGGCAGCTAGGTGACTCAGTGGATAGAGAGCCAAGCTTGGGGATGGGATGCCCTGGGTTCAAAACTGACCTCTAGCTGTGTGATCCTGGGCAAGTCACTCAATCCCATTACCTAGCCTTGACCACTCTTTTGCCTTAGAACCAATACATATTATTCATTCTGAGATGGAAGGTAAGGGGTTTTGAGAGACAGACAGATAGTCAGACAGACAGACAGAGACAGAGAGAGGGAGAGAGACAGAGAGAGAAAGACAGAGAGAGGAGGGAGAGAGAGAGAGATAGAGAGAGAGAGAGAGAGAGAGAGAGAGAGAGAGAGAGAGAGAGAGAGAGAGAGAGAGAGAGAGGAAGAGAGGGAGAGAGAGAGGGAGAGGGAGAGAGGGAGAGAGAGAGAGAGGGAGAGGGACAGAGGGACAGAGAGACAGAGAGAGGAGGGAGAGAGAGAGACAGAGACAGAGACAGAGACAGAGAGAGGAGGGAGAGGGAGAGACAGAGAGATAGATAGATAGAGAGAGAGAGAGGGAGGGAGGGAGGGAGGGAGAGGGAGAGGGAGAGAGGGACAGAGAGACAGAGACAGAGAGACAGAGAGAGAGACAGAGAGAAAGAGAGAGGAAGAGAGACACAGAGAGAGACAGAGACAGAGACAGAGACAGAGACAAAGACAGACTTGGGAGCTTGAAACTGAAATTCATACAAGCTAACCCTTCTTTAGGTCTTCTCCAAGGGTTCTCTGAGCCTCACTTGGCAAGAATCATTTCAAAAACGGCCAGCTCCCCTTTGGAGCTTCTTTAATAATGACAACAGGATGGAGGACTATTTGCCAAGGCCAAGGTGGCTGCTTGATGCCGTTTATAGACGGTGCCTTCACTCGGGAGTAAAAAGCTGTGTCCCGATAAGCTGGGTCTTCTAGGATGTGTAGCTCCAAAGCAGTTTCAGGTTATTAGACAGAAAGAGGGCTGCCTCTGACAGGATGGATTCTGGGTCTCCTCAAGGGCTCTCTGGATAAGAGAGGAGGGCATGAAGGGAACTGTTTGAAGCAACCATCACAGAGGCCTCCTGCCTCTCTCATTCTCCAGAGCCTTAGAATTCAGAGGAGAGCCCAGAATCACAGCTGGATTTTAACTCTAGTCACAGCTATCAGCAGTGGCAAGGACTGCAGAATGTCTCGGTGTAAAAGGTCCTCAGAGAGCATCTAAACCAACCCAGACTCAGGAGAAGAATCCCACCTACAGGGGCCTTCGGTGTCTCACTGAAAACTGGTGAAAGGGCCCACAGAGGCCACTTGGGGACAGCTCCAGTTGTCAAGAAGCTTTCCTTAGCATTAAGCTGAAATGGGCTGCTTTGTAGCTTTCACCCCTTGCTTCTAGCTCTGCTCTCCAGTGAAGCAGAAGAAAACTCATCCCTCTTCTAAAGGACAGGCCTAGAAATCCTTGAAGATGGTGATCACATGACCATTTAAAGCCCAGGTCCACCTTCACATTTTACACACGAGCTTCCTGAGGCCTATGGAGACCCAAGATCCCACAGGGAGCAGCAAACATCCTGCAATGCCCTTCTCTTCCCAGTCTTCTCTTCTCTGGCTCAACACTTGGTTCCTTTGACCAAGCTTCATCTTTTTTATTTTTTAAATTTTTTATTTTTTTAGAAACTCTTTCCTTCTGTCCTAGGATCATTTCTAAGACAGAAGAGTGGCAAGGGCTAGGCAACTTGGGTTAAGTGACTTGCCCAGGGTCACACAGCAAGGAAGCATCCTAGTCAGATTTGAATCCAGGTTATTTCAATTTCTAGGTGTGGTACTCTATCCACTATGCTACCTAGCTGTCCCAAGCAACCTTCAAATAACTAGACTTGAACCCATTTCACCAGCCTACTTGCTCTCCTCTGGATACTATCCAGAGAGAGGGAGAGGGAGAGAGAGACAGAGAGACAGAGAAAGAGACAGAGACAGAGAGAGAGAGACAGAGGGAGGGTGAGACAAAGAGAGACAGACAGAGAGAGAAAGAGACAGAGAAAGAGAGAAAGATAGACAGAGACAGAGAGAGACAGAGAGACAGAGACAGAGAAATAGAGAGAGAAAGAGAGACAGAGAGACAGAGAGAGACAGAGACAGAGAGAGAGAGACAGAGAAAGAGACGGAGACAGAAAGAGAGACAGAAAGAGAGACAGAGACAGAGAGAGACAGAGAGAGAGAGAGAAACAGACAGAGAGACAGAGAAAGAGAGAGGGAGGGAGGGAGAGAGAGAGAGAGAGAGAGAGAGAGAGAGAGAGAGAGAGAGAGAGAGAGAGAGAGCCAGAGAGAGAGAGCCAGAGAGAGAGAGAGAGGGAGACAGAGACAGAGAGAGAGGGAGGGAGAGAGAGACAGAGAGAGAGAGGGAGAGTGTGTGTGTTAGTGGGGTGGGAGTTAATGAAGAGGGAATCCAAAGACCTGGGTTTGAGTCTGGCGTCCTCACCATGATCTGGGGATGGCACACATTGAGTTGAGCTGTCTGTTTGCTAATGATTTGCCCCGCACAGACCAAGCCTGAAGCCACCCACTGGCCTGTTGTAACTAAGGCCTCCTTTCCGATGCTCATTATATTTATTGGAACACTCCCTTCTGTTACATCCTAAAGGCAACGGGCGCTCTGGTCCCTCTGGGGTAACAGTGATGCCCCGAAGGTACAGAGTTACAGCAGCTGGAAGGCTGGGGTTCAGGACTTGCCCCCACCTCTATTCTAATCAGAGGACTAGGGCTGCGGATGCTTTGTGTCCTCTGGCTTAGCCAGAGATCTGGGGCCATGCAGGTGGGTTCATCTGGGAGCCCCTCACTGCCAGCCTGCCATTAATTTCCATGGGCAAAGCCTTGAGGGCAGAGGCACAGAGCCCCGAGTGTGCCACAGACCCCTGGCCCGTCTGGGGAAGCCTCCGCAGGATTCCTTCTCAGAAGAATGTTCTCAAGCGCCAAGGATTACAAAAGCCCCCAAGAGACCCCGATGCCATTGGAGAATCCCACTCTGAGGACAGAAAGCAACAGCACCTCCGTGGACTCCAGGCTTAGGACCTCTGCTCTAGGGCGGGCTGCTGGGAAGAGGCAGCTCTTTGCAAAGCCTGACTGGACACTCGAACACACAGAGGAGCTCAGGCCATGGAGGGGTGCGTCAGAGGCACTGGGGACCATCCGCCTCGAGAGGAGAGGACCTGGGCGGGGTGCAGTAACTGACCAGAGTGTGAAGGATGAGGGTCTTGTGGGAGGGGGATTAGTTTGCAGAAGACCAAACGAGGAGCAATCAGGCAGCTCATGAAGGCTGCCCAAAGGAAAACCTTCACGCCTGGGAGAAGAGTCCCAAAGTAGAATGGGCCAGGCTCCCCCTTAACAGCGGTCTGCAAGCCAAGCTAAACGTCCCTCTTTCTTAGGGTACAGGAGGAGGATTCTGGTTGCAGTTCAGGCTGGGTTGGATAACTGCGGAGGTTCCTCCCAGCTCAGAGATGTTGTGCCAAGTGAATTTTCAGTTCAGTTTAATGAGCAATAGGAAGAGAGTGACAATTAGCATCACAGGATCTATGGAATCCCCCAACGCCTGAACTCAACAACTCACCTACCAACATGCCCAGCCTTTACTTAAAGATTACTCAGAGTTGTGTGACCCTGGGCAAGTCACTTGACCCCCATTGCCTAGCGCTTACCACTCTTCTGCCTTGGAGCCAATACACAGTATTGATTCCAAGATGGAAGGAAAGAGTTTAAAAAAAAAAAGATTACTCAGGTTTGGAGTCAAGGGGTCCTGGGTTCAAATCTCAACTAAAAAACTTCCTAGCTGTGTGACCCTGAGCAACTCACTTGACTCCAATTGCCCAGCTCTTACCGCTCTTCTGTTTTGCCTTTGATACTCAGGATCAGTTCAGAGAAGGAAGGTAAAGATTAAAAAAAATGGAATAGAGCTATCTTGAGATGGTGAGCTCCTTGGCCTGTCCCTTGCACTGAGCAGGAGCTGGATGAAAAGGGAATTCCTCTCTACCTGACCAGTCTTGAGGAGTTCAAAAGATCTGGAGCTCTCCTAAGTCTCGGATTCTGAGTTGTCTGTTTGAAAATAGACCTTGGAAAAGGACCCAGGCGTCCTGGCATGCTCTATAGCCAAGAAAAGTGCCTACAGGAATACTTCCAAGCAGTGCCTTTTGAAGAATGGCTTCTTCCTCTCCCCACCGCACCCCGGCACACTAATGCGGCAGGAGGTCTGGCTCCTGTTGCCCTTGAACCCGGGGCTCCCTCTGTGCCTGTGATTATTTCCTGAACAGGTTTGCTGGGCTGTGACAAAAGCCTCTGGTGGTCCTCGGATCTCAAAGCCCTCTTGGATCCGAGGCAGGAATTAGGCCCACAGACCGGCATGACTCGCAGGGAGAGCAGAAATAAAAGTTCTCTGCAGGAGAGGCTCAAGCAAAGCCAAATCTTTTAATCTACTAACGATCCGATTACAACAATACAAATGGCAAAGCCTAGCAGATTGGCCGGGGACTCCCCAGGGCCCTTCGAGGCTCCCATCCAGGTGTACCTGAGGAGGAAGGGGGAGAGAGAGGAGGAGGAAGCAGGGAGGACAAGAGGAAGAAGAGTAGGGAAGAAGGAAAGCAAAGATACAGAGGGAGGAGGAGATGGAGAGAAAGAATGGTTGAGGGAGAAGGAGAGAAGATTGAAGGAAATGGAGAGGGAACAAAGAGAAGGAAAATATGTGGAAGGAGAAAGAGCAAAGAGGATGAAGTGAAGGAGACAGAAAATGAGGGAGAGGAAGAAGAAATGAAGGAAGGTGAAGGACAAGAGGGAGAGGAGAAGGAGAGAAGACTGAAGGAAATGGAGAGGGAACAAAGAGAAGGAAAATATGTGGAAGGAGAAAGAGCAAAGAGGATGAAGTGAAGGAGACAGAAAATGAGGGAGAGGAAGAAGAAATGAAGGAAGGTGAAGGACAAGAGGGAGAGGAGAAGGAAGACTTGTGACACCTCTCAGGGGTACCCAGGAACCCTGAGAGGCTCCACACCAAAGGGACAGGCCTCACATTAATGACATTTTTCCATTTTAATTTCTTTGAGGTCACGATGGGTGGGAGAGAGAAGGGAGAAAGAGTTTTGCTCATTTTCAGCCAAGTTTCTCAAGAAGGAGGAAGCGGCCTTGGGGTAGCGTGAGGGGCTTTCCAAAGCACTAGAAAGATGACTGGAAGAGCCCAAGACACAACAATGGGGTCCTTCAGAAATGGAGTTGGTGCTATTGGCTTACCCTCCATGGGACATGACCTCTGAGCTGTTTATCCAGGAATGGAGAGGGACTGTACGGAGGCCTCGTCTAACCCCCGCTGACATCCCTCTAACCCGCAGCCCCAGGCCAGGACACAAACCTCCAAGGGCCCTGCCTTGGCCAGGAAAATGAGTACAGGCTGTGCCTGTGTGGGTCAGAACAAACCCTCGTCTGTTAATTAGTTATCATCGTGCTCATCCTTTTCCCAAAACAAGTTTGGGAAAGCAGCTCTGAGGACACTCAAAGACCTGAGACTTTTTAACCTCTACGTCAAAGGAACGAGACATTCTGGTTTTGTCAGCACAATCCTGAGTTTGGGTAACCTGCAAAGGGCCACACATGTTCCAGAAGGAGTCCTTGTGCCGAGGGAATCCTGCACAGAAGCTGGAGACAAACTCAAAAGAGTCATATATTGACCTGTAAATTACCATCGCGTGAAGTAGCAATCTAGTTATTCACCAAGGAATCAAAGGCGCTTAACTATTTGTACTCAGCTAGGCAACAAACGCATTAAGCAGGGAAAGCACTAGAAGCTGGCGATGGGGGGAAACTGGGACGAGTCTGAAGAAAGTAGGGCTGGAGCTGCATCTTGAAGGAAGCCAGGGAAACTAAGAAAGAGGTAGAGGTCAGGAAGAAAAGCATTCTAGGTATGGGGAACAGCCATGTGTTGTGACATGGTACAACTGAGACCCAGCACGTGACTATATGGCCCCCACAAATACTTGCCCAAGTGACAGAGGGAATTTCTTATAAAAGGAAATTACAGGACTAGAATTCCACCAAATACAACATCTCAAAATAGAAGTCTGGGAGTCCTCATCTCAGGAGAAGATACCTTCCCCCAAGACAGAGCAAATGGTACACTGGGTGCAAAGTTGGTTGACCTGGGTTCAAGGCCTGACTCTAGTACTTGTTCCCACTCTCCTCCTCTGTGTATTTGCCTTAGAACTAGTTCTCAGCATCTTTCTTCTGTGTTAAAGATCTCCTTTCCTCAACTCTCTCCTTTCTCCAATTTCTCTTCCACTTCGTTGTCAAGTGAGTTCCTTCTGTCCTTCCTCCCTCCCTCCCTCTTCTTTCTTTCTTTCTTTCTTTCTTTCTTTCTTTCTTTCTTTCTTTCTTTCTTTCTTTCTTTCTTTCTTTCTTTCTTTCTTTCTTTCTTTCTTTCTTTCTTTCTTTCTTTCTTTCTTTCTTTCTTTCTTTCTTTCTCTCTCTCTTTCTCTCTCTCTTTCTCTCTTTCTCTTTCTTTCTCTCTCTCTTTCTTTCTTTCTCTCTTTCTTTCTTTCTTTCTTTCTTTCTTTCTTTCTTTCTTTCTTTCTTTCTTTCTTTCTTTCTTTCTTTCTTTCTTTCTTTCTTTCTTTCTTTCTTCTTTCTCTCTCCCTCCCTCCCTCCCTCCCTCCCTCCATCCCTTCCTTCCTTCCTTCCTTCCTTCCTTCCTTCCTTCCTTCCTTCCTTCCTTCCTTCCTTCCTTCCTTCCTTCCTTCCTTCCTCCCTTCCTTCTTTCCTTCCTTCCTTCCTTCCTTCCTTCCTTCCTTCCTTCCTTCCTTCCTTCCTTCCTTCCTTCCTTCCTTCCTTCCTTCCTTCCTTCCTTCCTTCCTTCCTTCCTTTCTTCCTTCCTTCTCTCCCTCCCTTCCTTCCTTCTTTCTGTCCTAGTAACAGTTAGGGTTAAGTGACTTGCCCAGGATCACATAACTAGGAAGCAGCTGAGGCCAGATTTAAACCCAGGTCCTCCAAACTCTGGGTCTGGTATACTATCTACTGTGAAGGTAAGGGTGTAAAAAAATTAAATAAAATGAGAATTCTCATTCCTCTTTATTGCCAGTGTCCCTCCTTTTCAGCCCGAGCCCCAGGGATGACTATGGGCACTGGAAGAAAGCTGTTCCTGGCTCTTCTTTGGTCTGCTTCCTTCTATGTTCCCTGTCCTGCAGAGGGTTAGCTGGAAACGGGGCCACAGTCTCCACAAAGCTCTTGGTTCTCTGAGGATTCCTTGAGCGTATCCTCTCTAGGATGTACCTTGTTCTACATTTGATGCTGAGACAGATTTGCCCAAACCAATAAGCCAGAAAAGGGGATGGGGGTGGGCGGAAAGGCAAGTCCAAAGCAGACTGCAGACTGAGACTGTGCCAATGGAGACTCCCAGCCCCGTTCTCTCAACCATCGTGCACCCTGCTCGGCCAGGCTGAAAGGCCCTGGATTTTCAAAGGTGCCACGCCAAGTGGAGAAAACCCAATGGTGCTGAACCTGCGGCTGGTTCTCTATGTGCTCTCCTAAGCCACAAAGTCCTGATGGTTGCTACAGAGAAGAAGGGGGCAGCAGAGGGCAGGAGCGGGCAGGGGAGAAGGCTAGAGCCTCCCGGGTACCTGGACAACCAGCACCCACCAAGGGGATGGCCCCATGTTCTGTGATTTCTCACTGACCATCTCTTCCTTCCTCCCTCCACTCCCCTGCCTGGGAGGCTGTGGCCACCAGCAGTCTCATAAACAGAGCGTTCAGCGGGCACTCCGAGCCTCCGCTCTCCTGAGTGCCTCCCAGGGGAGAGCGGGCATCCCTCAGCTGTTTCATCGAGCTTGTGCCAGGGAACATAAGGGTCAAAGGCCGGCTTGGGAGAAGAGAAAGTGGCGTCCGTGGGAGGGGTTGGGGGAAAGGAAGGATGGAGGAAAAGCGCGCTGTTAGAGAATTCTTAGGCTCCAAGTTTGCTCCAGCTCACCCACTGGGAGCTAAATTTACAGGTCCGGCATTGCAGCAAGCTGCCCCTGCAGGCTTGCAATCCAAGGCCTGTAATTACTGGCGTGTCTCTGCGTTTGCTACACGCTGCACTTCCCAAGCTCAGGGTCCCCTGAAGCATCTTCTGACTGCACAGCTGGTGGTGGGCATAGCGAACGCCTCTAGCATTCGGATCGGGAGGTTCTGGTGGCCAGGACGCCTGGCGCGGCAGCAAGCGTGCGGAAGAGAGGAGGGGCATCTGGCCTGACTGGCTATTTAGGCACAGGGAGGAAGCTCACCCCCCAAACACACACCATCTGGCTGGAGGAGGCAGGAGGAGACGCTCGGCTGCCACCCGTGGGAAGGAAGACGAGGGCCGGGCATGGATTCAGGAGCCAGCAGAAACAGCGTGGCTGCCCACTGGCCAAGTCCAGAGCGAGCCGGCCTTCGTGACCCGCAGAAGCAGCCTGAGCGAGGGCCCTGGCTTCCCCCCGGGCAGAGCTCTGGGCCCTTGGAGCAGGGCCTCAAAGGGGAATGGCTGATGGGCTGGGGCTCTAGCGGGGAGGCTGATGCCAAAGATTGGGGGCCTCCTGGTCACAGAGAGCCATCGGGGGAGCTGGCAATCTGCATTGCTCTTGACTCAAACCAAAGAACTCTAAAGCATCACAGATCTCACACCAGAGTGTTTCAGTTTACAAAAAGGCTTTCTTCACCACAGCTTCTCCCGGAAGTCAGAGAGGGCAAGTACTGTCAGGCTGATAGTATGGATGAGGAAACTGAGGCTCAGAGGACTGACTCTTCCATGGACACATGGCAGCCCTAGCCCAGGAGTCAGGGATGTTCAACATCTCTCTCTCTCTCTCTCTCTTAATTAATTAATTAACTAATTGATCATTCAATTAATTAGTTTGTTCATTCATTCATTTATTTATTTGCTTGCTTGTTTACTCATTCATTCATTCATTTATTATTTGTCTGTTCATTTATTCATTCATTCATTCATTCATTCATTCATTCATTCATTTATTTATTTATTTTTTGTCGGGAGCCCTTCCCTTCTGCTTTAGAATTAATACTATGTATTGGCTCCAAGGCTTAGAGTGGTAAGGGCTAGGCAATGGGGGGTTAAGTGACTGGCCCAGGGTCATACAGCTGGGAAGTGTCTGAGGCCAGATTTGAACCCAGGACCTCTCCTTCATCCACTGAGTCACCCAGCTGCCGTTCAACACCTGTCTCTTACTATTTCCAAGCCTTGGGGAGCTTATCTGTAAAATGAGAGACAGCTAAATCACCCGCCTTACATCTACCACCATGATGTGGTGAGGACCAAATAGAATGATGGACCCAGTAGCCCTCCCTACCCATAAGAACTGGGGGAAATTGCTTCCCCTTCACCTGTAAAATGAAGATATCAGACTAGGTGGCCTCCAAGGTCCCCTGTCTGGCACGACATTGATCCTGGGATATAGAGACACGCAGCGACTCGGCTCTTAAGATCTGCAGCTAGCGTGAAAGCCGAGCCTCGGTCCAAGGTCCTTGCCAGAGGAATGCAGGCTGGCTTGAGGCCAGGCCAGCTTTCACCGAGTCTGCTGCTAGAGGAAGGTGGCTGCTCCAGTGGGGAACTACTCCCCTGAAAATCACCCACCCCGTAATCCTGGCCTCCAGGTCACTCACGGCTCCTTCTGTTGTTACTTAGTCGTTTTCCAGTCATGTCTGACTCTGGGGGACCCCACTGGGGGTTTTCTTGGCAAAGATCCTAGAGGGCTATTTCCTTCTCCAGCTCATTTGCCAGATGAGGGAACTAAGGCCAATAGGGTTAAGTGACTTACCCAGGGTCACAAGGCTAGGAAGAGTCTGAGACCAGATTTGAACTCAGAAAAATGAGTCTTTCTGACTAGACCCAGCATTCTATCCACTGTGCCACCCAGCTGCCCCATCTCTTCTCCTACACTTCCTCACATCCCTTTTGTGTTCTAATAATGGACTTCCCAGAAAATCAGGTCCCTCACAGTGATTCCTAGCTCCCTTTACGTCTTGATTCAAGCCCAACAAAAGGGCTGTCTAGGTTCCTCATCCCTCACCCCATTACTTCAACTAACTAACTAACTAAATAAAAATCACCCAACTTCTGTCTTATAATCTATACTATCAGTTCCAAGGCAGAAGAGCAGTAAGGGCTAGGAAATGGGGCTGAAGTGACCCGCCCAGAATCACACAGCTGGGAAGTGTCTGAATCAAGATTTGAACCCAGAATCTCCCAGTTTCAGGTGTGCTAGCTGCCCACCTCTCCATTACTCTTTATACCTCTCTGTAGACACATCATTTCCCCTTCGTCCACCATAAGCTTTGTGAAGGCAGAGTTCCCTTCATCCTTTCTGTCTGTGTAACCCCAGCGTTTAGCACCATGTCTAGGTGTTTACTAGATTCCCTCTGATTAACTGGCTATCTCCTGCTGTAGTAAATACTGATCCAGAAAGTCTAGAAAATACTGACAGGGTATTTCCTATCTTAAAGAAACTGGTGATCCTCTTCCCAGGGCTCCTCAGAGACAGTCTAGAAAGAAAAACTCATAAAATCACTCTAGGATCACTCTAAGACTTAGAACGGAAAGAGTTCTTAGCATCAACGGTCGTATACTCTGATCAGATTTAACAGATGAGAAAGGGGCAGCTAGCGGCTCACAGGACAGAGAACCAAGCCTGGAATTAGAAGGACCTGGGTTCAAATCTGGCCTCAAATCCTTCCCCAGCTGTGTGACCTTGGGAAAGTCACTTAACTCCCACTGCCTAACCCTTAGGGCTGTTCTGCCTTGGAACCAATACACAGTAGTGATTCTAAGCCTGAAGGCAAGGGTTGAAAACCAAACAGATGAGGAAACCAAGGCACAGGGGATTTCTGTGAATTGCCAGAGATGAGGCTGAGCTGTGGGACGTAACATTGCCTATATTCAATCTTGTTTAATGCTATATCAGTCCCTGGAATTTGAAGGCAAAACCGCCACTACAAATATATACACACACACATACAAATATATATATATTTGTTTTAAGTTCAGGAAAGACTAAATTGGGCTATGGCTGATCATTTTTCATTTACTTAAATATGTCTATTGTTTGCTTTAGCTTATAAATAAATCTCAGGGCACTTAAAAAAGGGGGGGCTCTCTGACACTGAATCCAGCCTGCTTTCCACTGGCCCACGCATGGAACAACTACATCCCCATGCACCCTGACGCAACGAACAGAAATGAAGCTTGGAAAGCTCTTCACCAAATCTTCCCAAAGGACCCCACTGATTTCAGCTGGGCTGATTATTCTCCAAACAGTCATCAAGCATCTAATATGTGAAAGACAGTGACCCATCCCTCGGCTTTCCCCAAAGAGGGCACCCATCTCCCAATATCATGGATCAGTTAGCATGAGAATGGGGGGGGGGGCTATTTATCTTCCCTCAGCAGGCAGCACTGTGCTTCCCCTACAGAAAAGGGGTTCACAGGACCACAGAACTGGGGTTTAGAAGGACCCATGGAGGTCATTTATTCTAACTTCTTTGCTTTACACCCCAGGGAAACTGAGACCCAAGTCATTTCATCTCTCTAAGCCTCAGTTTCCTCATCTGGAAAATGAGAGGGCTGGACGACTCTGAGGTCCCTTCCGGCTCAAAATCTCTGATCCCAAGATCAATCATTCCTTCATACTCAAGGCTAGAACCCGAGGCAGAGGTTCAGACATAGAATCCAGACCTAAACAGATTCCAAGACTTTCTGCCGAGTTCCCTTTGGGGACGGCGCCTACCTTCGGTTTGGAGAGGAGATTTGGGGAAGCCAAAGAAATAGGCTGGTTTGTTTCTCAAACTTTCCCTTCATGAGGCTGGTTATTGGCCATATGGAGAATGGAGGGGAAATAGAGCGGGTGGGATGAGATCCCGATTGTGAGCCCCTAAATTGTTTGCCAGCCCCGGAGCTGCCAGTCGCTTGGTACGTCGGGCACGGTCTCAGAGCTTTCGAACACTGCAGGGCAGCATACAAATGTATATAATTCACTGCTGATTATTCTCCATCCCAACCGAGCAGCTGCTGCAGGAAGAAGTGAAATATGTTTTGCATACTTTAAATGTTTCACTTATGAAAACTGGCAAGGCTTCCTTTCTAAATTGTTGAGCAATAAAATCACTAACAAGTAACATTTGAGTTCCGGGTTCGGGGAATGCTTGGGAAGCCCCAGCCAATGGAAGTTGGGCCCGCAGTGTGGCAGGGGCGTTTGCCAGCGGAAAGGCGGCAGCTTCTCCCGGGCCCGGGGAGTTCGGCATCTGGGATTTTTCCCCAAAGCATGGTGGAATGAAATGATTTGTGTCCTGATAGTGTAATGTGAGCCCCTCTGGGGAAGCAAAGCCCTGGCTGGAGATGGGGGTGGAGGAGAAGAGGCTCCGGCCTGGAGAGTTTTCCCACACTCCAGTCACTCACCAGATTCTAGGCGGTCAAGTTTAATTGCACTGAGCTGAGGAAATGCAGGCACGGGTCAGCTGGAAGAGAGGACCCACGGGAAACCCTGCGAGTGCCAAAAAAGGCTCGGATTTATGTACCGACGGGATGGGCTATTGGGAGTCTGTTCACAATTTACAAGGGCTCAGAAAGAGCAGGGACAAGGGCGTTTCTCCCTCTGTCTCCCCCCCCCCCCCCAACTACTAGCCAAGGTGGTCAGCAAAGGCTGAGATAGCAACAGCGTGCCAGGTGGGTGGGTGGGTGCCCTTCTCCCCAACAGGAGTATTTTCTTAGGGAGATGCTCTTCCCGAAGGAGTTTCCTACCTACACACACCTCTCCTCAATTCAACCAAAATTCTTTAGCCCATCTACTAGGCACTGAAGAATAATTACAATTTTAAAAAAAGTTCCTGCCCCCAACATGCTTCCATGGAACTTCCTTGGAACAACAAGCTGTTCTAAGAAGGAAGAACTTATTCCAGAGCCAGACAGAGAGAGGCAGAGAAAGAGTCAAGAATGAGGGGGAGGAGAGAGACTAAGAAGACAGGCAGAGGCAGAGGGGAAAATTTAAAGGAGGGATATTAGCACATAAAGAAAGCAGAAGGGGATAGGGAAGAGACAGGGAGAAGAGGAGAGATGAGAGAGAACTAGAGAGAGAAGAGATAAAGAGATAGAAGAAGAAGAAGAAGAAGAAGAAGAAGAAGAAGAAGAAGAAGAAGAAGAAGAAGAAGAAGAAGAAGAAGGAGGAGGAGGAGGAGGAGGAGGAGGAGGAGGAGAAGAAGAAGAAGAAGAAGAAGGAAGAAGAAGAATCTTAAGGGGCTAGGCAATGGGAATTAAGTGGCTTGCCCAGGGTCACACAGCTAGGAAGTATCTGAGGCCAAATTTTAACCCAGGACATCCCCTCTCTAGGCTTGGTTATCAATCCATTGAGCCCTATGCCAAAGATTCTTCACCTTTTGGATGACTGTCAGTCTAGTGAGGCCTAGATCCCTTTGCAGAATATTTTTAAAGGCATAAAATAAAACACAGGATTACAATGAAAATCAATTAAAGTGAAATGGAATTATGACGGAGCAGTTCAATTTGGTGACATAGTAGAGTCTAGAAGCCAAGAAGATCTGAGTTCAAATCTAAACTCAGACACTATCTAGGTGACCCTGGGCAAGTCCTTTCATAATGCCTGCCTCAGTTTCCTTATCTGTCAAATGAGCTGGAGAAGGAAATGACAAACCATTCCTTGCTAAGAAAACCTCAAATGCGGTCAGAAGAGTCAGATGCCATTGAAAAAACAACTAAAGAACTGAAGGTATCAAAATAGAATTAAAAAGGAAAACCACGTTTGTAGACCTCAGGTAAAGAAAGAAGCCCAGATGACCACAGCAAAGTAGATTCAGATTGGGGAAGGGGGCCTCCAGAAAAGGACTTGAGGAGAAGGTGATCCTTGGTGGAGCCCTGAATGGAGCTCAGGAGATGGAAGGGAGGAGTTCCATGGGGAAAGCCAGAGCAAAGGCCACAGGGGGCAGATGGACTAGCAGAGGTCAGCACGGCTGCAGGAGAGAGCTCAGGAGGGGGAGCCTGGAAAGCCAGGCTGGAACCAGATGGTGAAGGGTCTGAAGTCTCCAAGGGAAGGGAAGAGTTTCCATTTGATTCTCCAGGGGCTTCGGGACCTCCTTGGCTTCTTGAGCAAGGAAATGACCTGGTCACACAGACCCTCTGGACTTCGGGGATGGTGCAAAGGGCAGTTTCTGAGAGGAGGAGCTCTAGGCCTAAACCTGACCTTGCTCAGACCCTGACAAGCTGCATGAACCAACCCAGGCCTCCAATCCCCTCACTGTAAGTAAGATGGAGGAACTCATCTCAGGATGAGTTCAGGGACTTGGCTGTTGTCACGCAGGTGTGTGCCAGAGCTGGGAATGGAACCCAAACCCTTTAAGGTGTGTAACTCTGGGTCATTCCAGTCTGATCCAGTTCAATCAACATTTATGAAGCACCTACTGTGTGCCAGGCACTGGACTATTCAATTTACTTAACTGAATCTCCCTCAATCCTGGTTTCCTCATTTATAAAATGGAGATAATATGGGGGCAGCTGGGTGGCTCAGGGAATGGAGAACCAAACCTAGAGACCAGAGGTCCTGAGTTCAAATGTGGCCTCAGACATTTTCTAGCTGTATGACCCTGAGCAAGTCACTTAACTCCCATTGCCTAGCCCTGACCACTCTTTTGCCTTGGAACCAATACATAGTATAGATTCTAAGATAGAAGGGGAGGGTTTTAAAATAAATAAACAAGTAAATAAAATAGAATGGATACTAAGTAGATTTGTTTTTAAATGAGAATAATAAAAGCACCTGCCTCCTGGGGATTTTGTGAAGGTAAAATCAGAGGGTATATGCAAAGTGCTCTGCAAAGCAAGACTTTATCACCAATGATCTCTGAGGTCTCTCCCAGCTTGAAAATCCCACAATTTCATTGTAGGAAAGGTGATATTACCTTCATTTAATTTATTTTTAAAAATCCTTTTCTTTCTATCTTAGAATCAATACTGGGTATTGGTTGCAAGGCAGAAGAGTGGTAAGGGCTGGGCAATGGGGGTTAAGTGACTTGCCCAGGGTCACACTGCTGGGAAGTGTCTGAGGTCAGATTTGAACCCAGGACCTCCCACCTCCAGCCTTGGCTCTCCATCCACTGAGCTACCCAGCTGCCCTAATCTTCATTTTCTCAGTCCAAAGAAGTCAATGACTTGGATGGCAAGTTGAGAACTAAGTTTCCTGACTCAGTTTCCCAGAATACTCCTATCATATTGAGCTGACTCCTAGGGTACAAAAAAGGCCAACTGCTTTCTGAGCTACTTGCCCATTGGTCCTCTAATTCATGGTCTTCCTGACTCTTTGGCTTAAGTCTCTGGTCTCCAACTAGCTAATGTAATCAATCATCTCCTCTATTTCTCAGGAGTTTCCAGAATCCAGGCTTTCTCAAGATGTGGATGGTGGATGGCCACCAAGAGTCCCAGGATGGCTGCAAAATGCTCTTCCCAGCCCAAGAGCCTCCTCTGAAAGGAAATGGGGCAGGGCAGTGAGGTGGCTCAGTGGATAGTCAGACTGAGAGATGGGAGACACTTCCTAGCCAAATGACCTTGGACAAGTCATTTAACCCCAACTGCCTAGTGCTTACCACTCTTCTGCCTTGGACCCAGTATTTAGTATGGATTCTAAGGCAGGGGAGAGGGGGCTTAAAAAAAAATCAAGAAAGTAAATGAGACATGAGACACTTCCCAGTCACTTAACCCCATTGCCTAGCCCTCTTCATTCTTCTGCCTTGAAACCAATATAGTATGGATTCTAAGAGAGAGGGGAGGGTTTAAAAAAAATCAAGAAAGGAAATGGGGCAGAGCAGCAAGGTGGTTCAATGGATAGTCAGGCTGAGAGATGGGAGACACTTCCTAGCCAAGTGACCTTGGACAAGTCACTTAACCCCCACTGTCTAGCCCTTACTGCTTCTCTGCCTTGGAACCGATCTGCAATATGGATTCTAAGACAGAGGGGAGGCTTCAAAAGGAGAATCAGGAAAGTAAATGGGGCCATCCCACTGTGTGTTCCCATTCAAGCTCCTTTGTTGAGCAAGGATTCACAGTGTGCTAGGGCAGCTGCAGGGCTGGAGAGTAGAGTCTAAGCCATCTCACTGTGCATCCAGTGTTTTTGAACCCCAAACAGAGAGTAGGATGGGGGCTTAGAGACTGTCTAAATCTCATCCCAGGAATCTCAATTCAAATTCTGCCCCAGGTTCTTCTCATGGGCTGGAAGATAAAAGAGACTTGAAAGGCTCCCTAATCTAACCCAGCTCATTTTACAGATGAGAACCTACAGGGCAAAGGAGCTGCCAGGGTCCAGTGTCAGGGCTGGGACTGGAAACGGGCGTCCCGGTTCTGTATTCTGAAGTTCTTTCCGCAGCAGCACATCATTAGCGACTCCTATTCCCTCCCTACGCAATGTTTCTTCTGACAATCTGGGACGTTGTACCAACATTTTGCAAAGGTCAAATGCTGCGTTTATAATCAACTCTGCAGGCTGCCTCTTGGGAGAACACAGAAGAAAAATATTTGAGAAATGAAAAAGATGGAGGGGAGGAGGGGGGCAGCCACTCTCACCAGCCTCTCCCAGCCCACCTCCAGACAAACACGCATGCTTCTTCTGCCTTAATAAGAAGGCCAAGAGCAACCACAAACAAGAACCGAGTGGCCGGAGGCAACCTCTCATGACTGTTCCTTCCCCCGCCTCCAGCTTGGGCAGGAAAAACGCCATGAATCCAAGACCAGAATCAGAAATCGACTTGCTTGTTCGGCCATGTCTGCCTCTCAGTGACCCGATTTGGGGTTTCTTAGCAGAGACCCTCGAAAGGTTTGCCACCTTCTTGCCCAGTTCATTTTACAGATGGGAAGACTGAGGCAACGAGGGTTAAGTGCCCCAGGGTCATACAGCCACTAAGTGTTTGAGGCCAGATTTAAACTCTAGTATGAGTCTTCCTGACTCCAGAACTGGAGCTCTGTTCGCTGGACCACCTCGCCACCCCTTAAAAATCTGCTAGAGGTGCGTGCTCCAAGCTCTCTTCCCGAAAGGTGGGAACCAAAGGGCGAATTCTGCAGGGAGTCAGGGATTAAGTAATGCTACCAACTCTGCCTTCAAGCCCCGGCTTGCCAGCCAGGCCTTGATAACTGATTAGAACAGACCCAGCCTGGCCCAGGATTAAGCTCCAAGGTCTTGGCTGAGAAATCACTTTCTCCCCCACAGGTGGTTTTTGATTTCTTTTCTTCTTTTTTCTCCCAGGCTACCTTCCTTGTTAGCTAAAAACCTCAAAGCGAAATGTGGTGCAACCTGATGTTGGAACCCAGAATGATAGAGCTAGAAGGAGCTTTAGAACAGAGAATGTCAGAGCTGGAGAGACCTTAGAACAGAGAATGTCAGAGCTGGGAGAGACCTTAGAACAGAGACTGTCAGAGCTGGGAGAGACCTTAGAACATAGAATTTCAGAGCTGGGAGAGACCTTAGAACAGAGAATGTCAGAGCTGGGAGAGACCTTAGAACAGGGAATGACAGAGCTGGGAGAGAGCTTAGAACAGGGAATGTCAGAGCTGGGAGAGACCTTAGAACATAGAATTTCAGAGCTGGGAGAGACCTTAGAACAGAGAATGTCAGAGCTGGGAGAGACCTTAGAACATAGAATTTCAGAGCTGGGAGAGACCTTAGAACAGAGAATGTCAGAGCTGGGAGAGTCCTTAGAACAGAGAATGTCAGAGCTGGGAGAGTCCTTAGAACAGAGAATGTCAGAGCTGGGAGAGAGTTTAGAACAGAGAATATCAGAGCTGGGAGAGACCTTAGAACAGAGAATGTCAGAGCTGGGAGAGTCCTTAGAACAGAGAATGTCAAAACTGGAAGAGACCTTAGAACACAGAATGTCAGAGCTGGGAGAGACCTTAGAACAGAGAATGTCAGAACTGGGAGAGACCTTAGAGCAGAGAATGTCAGAGCTGGGAGAGACCTTAGAACAGAGAATGTCAGAGCTGGGAGAGACCTTAGAGCAGAAAATGTCAGAACTGGAAGAGACCTTAGAACACAGAATGTCAGAGCTGGGAGAGACCTTAGAACAGAGAATGTCAGAACTGGAAGAGACCTTAGAACAGAGAATGTCAGAGCTGGGAGAGACCTTGGAACAGAGAATTTCAGAGCTGGGAGAGTCCTTAGAACAGAGAATGTCAGAACTGGAAGAGACCTTAGAACACAGAATGTCAGAGCTGGGAGAGAGCATAGAACAGAGAATGTCAGAGCTCAGAGAGCCATGGAACCCAAGCTATCAGAACTAGGAGGGGAATTTAAGATCATAGAATGTCAGACCTGAGAGAGTACATAGCACACAGAATGTCAAGAGTTGGGGGATGTATTCTGAGATCATGCAGTACAACCCACCCATTTCACAGATTATAAAACAGAAGCCCACAAAAGTAAGTATAGTGACTTGTCCAAGGTCACATAGCTGGAAAGTAGAAGTCTTCAGCCCAAGACCTAGGTGCCTTGCACAATAGCACAAAGCCTCTCTCTAGGTACAGTCAGCTTTCTTCTTCTGCAGCCCATAAAAGCCTTGACTGCTTCTGGCCCTGAGAGGGTGGGAGGAGAGGCCACATAGCTGTTGCTGCAGTTTGGAGGGGTGGGGGAGGGATAACTATAGCTAGTGAGTACTTACAGAAGAATGCTTCCATAGTTGGACAAGGCAGGAGAACACAACCCATTTGGAGAAAGGAGACTGCTGATCGAGAGCCCACGTTCTCATTTTAAATGCTTTTATAAGAAAATTCACCATTTCACCGAGTTGCTGTTGGAGCCCAGTGAAACTTTCCACTCATCTTTCTGGGTTCCCAACACCATTTCATGGTTAGGGCAAGTCGGCCATGGAGAAAGGAAGTACACTGGGCTAAAGTCCAGTGGAAGGATTGGGCCCAAAGGAAACTGAGTCTAAGGCATCAAGGGAATGGGAAGGAAGACTGATAGGTCAACGAGTCAGAGTTCTTTGCCCAAATTCCTAAAGTCAGGATTTGGCTTCAAAACGTAGGAAGAAGGAGGGCAACTAGGTGGCTCAGCAAATCTGGCCTCAGACACTTCCTAGCTGTGTTACCCTGGACAAGTCACTTCACCCCCATTGCCTGGCCCTTACCAGTCTTCTGCCTTGGAATCAACACACCATATTGATTCCAAGACAGAAGGTAAGAGTTAAAAATAAATAACTGAATGGATATATATATATATATATATATATATATATATATATATATATATATATATATCACGAAGCAGGCAATGGAGCTGAAGAAGCCAATTTGGGGGAGGAGACAGCACCTTTCAGACAAGAAAAACAGCCAGCTGTGTTTTGTTTTTGCCAATGATCCCTAAAAGAGTTGTGAAAATTGGGGCAGAAGAGTAATTCCTGACCTCCAAGTCAGCCCTGTTCTCCCTGTGTGAGAGAAAATGAGAAGCAGCATCTGGTGTAAGAATACCTCCAGGAAAAAAATAGTCCCATTTCCAGGAAATGAAAGGAAAAAAGAATCGACCTTTAGCTGCAAATCAAGGACGGTCTCTTAGAGAAAGGGAAGACCTGCTTGGGCAGAGAAGTTCAGTCCCCTCCCACCTGTCAGCCTCCTGTGGGTGGTTTCTGTCTCTGCCTCCTTACTGGCACCCAGCACAGCCAGGGGACACGCACGGGGCAGGTGGCAATGGAAAGGGCAGCTCTTCGGGGACTACTTCATCGCCGTCTTTGTCTGAGCTCCTGGCACGGGGCCTGGTGCATGGCTGCCACATAATAAATGCTCGCTTGTTGACGAGATTCTTGTATATGTTGAACATGGGCTTAGCTATATCTTCTTGTGGGCGGCATAGGCTTCCGCAGGGCACGTACTATTTCTTCTTTGGCTCCACGTCTCCATGACGTCGCATGGTGCCAGGAAAAGGACGGGAGCATAATAATGTATGTAGCACTTAGTCTGTGCCAGGCACTGTGCAGAGCATCTTGCAAATATCTTACTGGATTCTCATGACAATCCTGCCAGAGGTGCTCTCATCATCCCTGCTTTACAGATGAGAAAACTGAGGCAAACAGAGTAAGTGACTTGCCCGAGATCATTATGCTAGTAAAGGTCTGAGGCCACATTTGCCCTACCTACCTGCAAAGTTGCTAATTTAAAAAAAATTTATTTTAGCCATATTAGATGTATGGTAAATATATACTTATCTGTTTATATATTATCTCCTTCATTATAAAGGAGATTAGATGCTTTCATTTTTGCCTTTGCACCTTCAATACTAACTCCATTGTCTTGGCCCTACATAATAGGTGCTTTTAAAAAATATTATTTGGGGGGGGGCATCTAGGTGGGCACTTTCCAGCTGTGTGACCCTGGGCAAGTCACTTAACCCCCATTGCCTAGCCCTTACCAATTCCAAGACAGAAGGAAGGTTTTTTGTTGTTGTTGTTTGTTTTTTAAAATTGTTTATAGGTTTCTCCCCCTGGGAGGGGAAGGGGAGATTGCAAAACAAAAGCAAGGAGCAGGGATGGGTGGGGGGAACCTTGTTGAATAAATGAATGTGTTTAGCTTGGAAGAGGGAAGACTAGATCTATCATGGTCTTCCCAGGGCAGAGGAATTAGAATTAGGCTGGTGGTGCTTGGCCCCAGAGGACAGCCAGCCAGGAGAATGGGTAGAGGCTACTCCTGAGAGGCAGCTAGAAATTTAGAGCTGTCTAAAAGAGAAATGGACTGCCTGTTTGGGCTTTTGGTGCCTTCTCCCAGCAGACTTGGATAAGCTCTTGGGAGAAATGTTATGAAGGAGATTCTGGTCCAAGTATAGGTTGGAGGAGCCTGAAGTCTCTTCCAACTCCAGAATGCTGCGATTCTGGAAAAGGAGCTGCAAACCTGTTACTCAATTAGCTGGCTAGTCTGTTGGGGTGAATGTTACTCCATGGGAACTGCTCTCCAGTCTAGGCTATGTCAGCCTAGTTCCAGTAGGAATCTAACATCAACACCCTACAAAGGGTCTGTCCTTGGTACCTCCCATCTTTAGGCTCCTGCCACAGTCTTTCTGGACTAATAAAAATACATCATATTGGGGGCAGCTGGGAGGCTCAGTGGATTGAGAGTCAGGCCTAGAGATGGGAGGTCTTGGGTTCAATTCTGGCCTCAGACACTTCCTAGCTGTGTGATCTTGAACAAGTCACTTGACCCCCATTGTCTAGCCCTTACCATTCTTCTGCCTTGGAACCAATACACAGTATTGATTCCAAGATGGAAGGTGAGGGTTAAAAAAAAAATACCTCATATTGGTAGCAGCTAGGTGGCTCAGTGGATAGAATTGGGTCTGGAGATGGGGGAGGTCCTGGGTTCAAATTTGACTTCAGACACTTCCCAGCTGTGTGACCCTGGGCAAGTCACTTATCCCCCAATGTTTAGCTCTTACTGTTCTTCCACCTTGAAACCAACACATTGTATTGATTCTAAGGCAGAAGATATGGGTTTAAAAAACATTATTCTAGAAAGGGTCTCCAGCTTTAAGTTCTTGCCAGGAGTCTTCCTGAACTAAGAAGAGTCCCTCACATTTCTAGTCCTTTAAGGTTTCTTAAGGTCTACATGCTTTCCTCCCAATGACCTTGAAGGCAGTGCACACAGGTGATCTGAGTCTCATTTTATGGATGAAGAAACTGAGGTCAAGTGCATTTAGAAGCCCCAGTCCCTCCCCTCGGGAACTTGCCTTAAGGGAAGTCCCAGGCGGACCTGGTCTAAGCCTGAGCAATGGACCACCCAGCATCCATTAAATATCCTGAACAGGAGAGAGAGAAATCCTCAAACCTCAATTACCCTTTTTGTCTTAGAAGTTTCTCCCATTGTATCTGAATTCACTCCCAGGTGCCCCAGCCTCAGGCTAGAACCTCTTTCTCAGGGCAGCTAGTAACCAGTCAGTAGGAGTTTGGGGTCCTTAAACTCCCCCAAAGGTGTAAAACCCCCAAGATCTATTACTCTTTGGAAAACCATCTTTGGTGGAATGTTTTCCCAGAGTCCCAGGGCTTTGACTCTGTGTGGAATTAAGTGCTAGACTGTGTGGCAGCGGAATCTTGAGCACTGCCTCTTGTCCTGATTAGACTTGTTCCTTCTGACTACTTTAGGGGTTCTGGGTTTTTCCACATTGGAACTCGGACCCCCAACTCTTAAGTCTGTTGGCTGCTCCGCTGGGTTACCTCCAATGTCAGAGGAGCCCCAGAGGCTAAATTTGATGACTTCTTTGGGGGTGGGAGCCATTCCCAAAGCTCCTCCACTAGTCCCCAGAAAAGAAGGCTGCCTGATGGGAGAGGAAGACTGGGAAGAAGAGGCTGCCGATCAAAGGCAACATTCAGTCTTCCCCATCTCCCCAGGCCAGGCTGTTGTTCTCTACTTTGGGGCTCCCTGGAGAAATGCAACAGGGAAAGCAAACACACTGGAGGTGCTCTCCCTCCTTCCACAAACATCTCCAGCCCTGCTTCAAAAGGGGGGGGGGGGGGGGGATTTCTCTGATGCTAGCACAGGCTAGGCAACTCCTAACAAGAGGCAGGGACCAGTCAGGCACAAACAAACAAGACAGCAGCCCCACCTGCTCTCCCTTTCTGTTATCAGAACTGAAGGTCAACATTGTCCCAAGTACCCTAAAGAACAGAAACAAAGTAGCCAGGGCTTGCCAGCTGGGAAGAGACAAAAGAGTGGGCGGGCACCGGGCCAACCCCAGCCTCCCATTCACCTAGACTAGGGGAACTTTACACCTGAATCTTCTTCTCCCCCTTATACACCCAGGAACACTAGTACAGCTTCCAATCACACATCAGAGCTAGGTGGAGATTTCAGAGATCCTCTCTAAGCCTAAAGCGGTCATTTAAAAACAAAAAACAAAACAACAAACCCTCACCTTCAGCCTTAGAAGGTATGTTTTGGTTCCAAAGCAGAAGAGAGGTAAGGACTAGGCAATGGGGGTTAAATGACTTGTCCAAGGTCACACAGCTAGAAAGTACCTGAGGCCACATTTGAACCATGTTTAGTCTGGCTCTCTCTATTCACAGAATCAACTTGTTACCCCTAAACCTATCATTTTTACAGAAGTCCCAATGAAGGGAACTGAGTTGCCCCAACATAGGTAATGAAAAATACAGGCAAGATTTGAACTCTGGATCCCTGAGTGAACCTAGTATCCATGATAACTGGCTCTAAGTCTAGAATTCTTAACTTGGGGGGGTCCATGATGCATGGATGAATTTCAAGGAATCCACAAACTTAAGAGTAAAAAATTACAGCTTTCCTTTCATTAGTCCAAAATTTGCATAGTAGAGAGATAGAGTGCTAGACCTAGAGTCAGAAAGACTTATTTTCATGAGTTCAAAACTGGTCTCAGACACTTACTACCTGTGTGACCCTGAGTAAGTCACTTAACCTTATTGGCCTCAGTTTCCTCACCTGTCAAATGAGCTGGAGAAGGAAATGGCAAACCACTCCAGGATCTTTGCCAAGAAAACCCCAGAGGGGGTCACAAAGAGTCAGACACAACCGAAACGAATGAACAAACTGAACATTTAGAATTTCCTCCAATTATTTAAGAATGCTATCCTGCAAAGCTGTCAATAAGTTTCAACAGACTGCTGAAGGGATCCATCGGATTAAAAATGGGGAGAAATCCTTGCTGTAGAAAATGACTTCTCCAAATGACCCTTTGGACCCCTGCTCAGGGTTGCTTAGAGATGAAATTCCTGCCTAGATTAGTGACTTTTAAGGTCCCTTCCAACTCCCAGCTCTTATAAACTCTTACAACTTCCCACTTAGAAGTGGCAAACTTAGACGTCAAATTGAGGTAAGAGGAGCATAGATTTGGTGAAAAGTGACCTCAGAGGCCAACTCTCTCATTGAACAGAGAAGGAAAATGAGGTCCAAGTTAAATGACTCACCCAGGGTCATATAGGTGTTAAATGTCAGAGATGGGCTCAAAGGATCCTGGGAAAAGGTCTGGAAGGGATCTTAGTTTAAGAAGTCCATCTACTCCAATTCCCTTCTATGACAGATGAGGATACTGAGGTCCAGAGGGATTAAGTCACTTGTTCAAAATCATACAGGTAATAAGTGTCAGAAGTGGGATGACAGGATCATAGATTTCAAGATGGAAGGGCTCTTAGTGGACTTCTACTTCAATCTAGTCAGCTGACATACAAGGAAACAACAAAGAATGAGTCAATCAGCTCATTCAAGCTGGTGTCTGGGATGGAATTTGAACCATGTTTCTCCATATCCAAATCCAGAATTCTTTCCAATACAACATATTTGCCTTTGGATGCCAAGTCCTATGTCCTACCCATTATACGAATGCCCAGAGGGTACAAAGAAATGGCAAGTGAGCAACATGGCTTTATTTGGATCATTTGGAGGACTGTGTTCATCATGGAACTCAATACTCCATAGGGAGTGCCATGGAGGCTCAGGACAACTCCCTCCTTTCCCTTTCCCAGGCTCAGGCTCCCTCCCTCTGCTGAGCTCAAGAGAGGGAGTGGTGAGGAATGATGAGGTCAGACTGAGGAGTTCCTGAAGAATTCCTGGTGTCTGGCTGACTTGCTCAGTCCCTCACCACTGGAGATTAGGTGGAGAAGAGCTGGATACTCATAGGGTGGTTGCAATTAGATGTCTGGAGGATTAGGTAGAAATGGAGGGCGTCCAGTGGGAGGGTTCAGCACTAGATCGAGTGGACAGTGTCCATTTCACCAACTACCTCCCCTTCTCCAATCTCCACCCCTACAAAGTAGGAATGACCAAAGAGCTATCAATGGGTGACCTGGATGGACCAATTCTAAATGCACATGGTCTTGTCAACACAGAATCTAGAGACCCCAAACTTGTAGCCTAGTAGGATCTGATGAACCCCAAGTTGTAGGACTAGCTTGTAAGTTGGAGATCCCAAAGCTTGTCCTGGTTCCCCGTTCCAGTGAGAATCACCCTGAAGTGCCTCTTCTTGTCTCCAGAAGCCTCTCCCACTGTATCGCACCCTCCTTTCAAGGATCGAACTCAGGACCTTCAGCTTATAAGACTGACACACAGAGAGTCGCTTGGCTTCCTGATGGGGATTGTATTTACCTTGGGGCCCATTATTCAGTCTGAAACTGCTAGCCTGAGATTCCCTTCATATCGGATTCTCATCGGAATGGGAACAAGGACAAGCTTTGGGATCTCCAACATACAAGCTAGTCCTAAAACTTGGGGTTCATCAGATCCTACTAAGCTACAAGTTTGGGGTCTCTAGATTCCATGTTGACAGTCTCAAGATGCCACAGTGGATATTTCCATTCGATCCAGCTAGATTCATGAAGTTCTGCATTGCTGGGGATGCACAGAGCTTGGGGCCCTGGTCTAGGGGGCTCTTCGATAAAGTTTGGGGCTTCAGGGAATATTTGTCCATATTAAAGCGTGTGCCTTTATTGTCTGTCCATGCTCTCCTGATACAGTTCCATTGATGGTCAGGGCTAGAGAGAGAAAGGATGATGATGATAATGACAATGATAGCTAGCCTTCACATAGTATTCTAAGGTTTGCAAAGCACTTTATAAATAGCTTATTTTATCCTCATGGCAACAATCAAAGAGAGGGGCTATTTCTATCTATTTTATATTTGAAGAAATTGAAGCACATGGCAGCTAAGTGACTTGCCCAAGGTCACACAGCAAGGAAATATATGAAGTTAGAAGGAAGGGAAGAGAATAAGCATTTATATAGTACCTACTATGTACCAAGTGCTTTTCAAATATGACCTCACTTAGCTAGATTTGAACTCAGGTAGTCCTAACTCCAGGCATGCTTTTCTACATCCACTTCCACACCAACCTGTCTAGGAAGATATAGGGAAAACAAAACAAAACAAGAAAGAAAGGATAAAAGCAGGGAGCCCAGCCACCCCTCTCCAAGGAGTTACTGGACAGCAGCTTTCCAGAGGAAGGAGTAAAATGAACCAACTGTTCAAGACAAACTTTGTTTTTATCATTTACCATCACTGGCCTTCTCTGTTTCTGGGTTTGCTCTACTTTTGTCCCTAAGCATGAGAACAGTCTGCTTAGAATCCCTTGGCCGGCTTCTGGGGGAGCCTGGCAGGACCATCTGGGCCCCTTGAGAAGCCCCAGGCAGGAACCCATTCAGAATGCAATAACTCCCACACCAGCACCTCTCTGCCAGGTTCCCCCAAGAGCTCTTCTTACTCATTTCTCCCATTGCTTTTCAAGCATTCCCACCCCTAGGCTCACATGGAATCACTTGAAAGCATCCGTAGGGCCCCCTGATGTGGCAAAATCCATGCAAGTAGGGAAAGGACCCATATCTCCCTTATCATAGGATGCTCCAGTTGAAGAGGGTCCTTAGAACCCAGAGGGAAGGCCCTTAGGAGCCAGAATGTCAGAGCTAGAGGGAATAGAGAACAGAGTGTGTCAGAGCTGGAAGAACTTAGAACAAGAATGTCAGAGCTGGGAGAACTTTAGAATATAAAATGTCAGAACTGGGAGGAACCTTAGAACAGAGAATGTCAGAGCTAGAAGAACCTTAGAACAGAGAATGTCAGAGCTGGAAGAACTTAGAACAGAGAATGTCAGAGCTGGGAGAACTTTAGAATATAAAATGTCAGAACTGGGAGGAACCTTAGAACAGAGAATGTCAGAGCTAGAAGAACCTTAGAACAGAGAATGTCAGAGCTGGAAGAACTTAGAACAGAGAATGTCAGAGCTGGGAGAACTTTAGAATATAAAATGTTAGAACTGGGAGGAACCTTAGAACAGAGAATGTCAGAGCTGGGAGAAATCTTAGAACAGAGAATGTCAGAGCTGGGAGAGTCCTTAGAACAGAGAATGTCAGAGCTGGGAGAGTCCTTAGAACAGAGAGTGTCAGAGCTGGGAGAAAGCTTAGAACACAGAATGTCAGAACTGGGAGAGATCTTAGAACAGAGAATGTCAGAACTGGAAGAGTCCTTAGAACAGAGAGCGTCAGAGCTGGGAGAACCTTAGAAAACAAAATGATTGAACTAGGAAGGACCCTAGAACCCAGGGAACCTTTGGCTAGGGTTTGTCCTCCTGTTTTACCATTTCTCCATTTCTTTCCCCACATTCTCCACCAGAGTGAGTTCTCCACCCATTAGGGATAAAGGGTTGGGTTCATTGAACCTGGTATTCAGAGTTCAGGACAGATTAGAAAAGCCTTTTCCCCATAGTTGACTGGGCCCCTCCCAGGTAGAGAATCCCATTGTTCCCCTAACTTCAAGGCAACATTCCAGGTAGATACAATCTATTTCTCTGAGCCAGCAACAAGTATCCTTAAGATGAAAACATTTTTGGTTACTCCATGAAAGAGATAATGCTTCCAGGAGAATCTTCTGGGATTCTATCATCATAGGATGTCCTGGCTGGACAGGGCCACCACCTCCTTCAAAAAAAATTTTTTTTTTACCATTGAAGAAATTATTTGACAAGACCTAATAACTCATCCCAGGTCATAGCTATGGATAGAAGAGCCCCAGGCTGAACTCAGATCTCAGGGATCTTAATCAATTCCCCCAAAACTACATTGATTGGGGGCAGGGGATAGGGGAGTGGCAAACAGGATTAAATGACTTGCCCAGGGTCACATGGCTGATTCCTGGTGGAGATTGGTTTTGAATTCAGGTTCCTGACTTCCTGACTCCAAGCCCAGCATTCTATCTACCACCAAGCAGGCCAACCTTGATCTCTGAATTTAATCTAGCAAATAATTATTATATAGAGATTAGATACTAAGGGAAATACAAGTTTAGATGAAACATGGTCCCAGCCTTAGGTATACAGGTAAGTGTGGAAGCTTGAGAGCTAAGACCCTTTTTTTTTTAACTTTATATTTCAACTGCTTAGTACATAGTAGGCATTTAATAAATGCTTATGGACTGATTAGGGAACTGATCAGTCATGCCATATATTGCTTAGAAAAAATTGGATAAGAGTTCTAGCAGACCTGGGTTCAATTCCTACCAACAACACCACCAGTCAGTCAAAACCTCCCTGAGCCTTAGTTTCCTCATCCATAAAAAGGGGACAATAATGGCACCTCTCTCACAGGGCTATTTTAAGGACAAAATGAAAAAAAGTAAATAAAGTACTATATAAAACATAAAGGGCTGTGTAAAAGTGTCAGCTATTAAGGATATTAGGTAGTGAAGTAGGAAGCTAAGTGACACAGTGGATAGAGCATCAGGCAGGTAGGCAGGAAGACCTGAGTTCAAATCTGGCCTCAGACACTTATTAACTGTGTGACCCTGGGTAAGTCACTTAACTCTCATTTACCTCAATTTCCTCATCAGTAAATGATTTGGAGAAGGAAATGGCAAACCACTCTACAGTCTTTGCCAATAAAGCTCCAAATGGGGACATGAAGAATCAGACATGACTGAGAGGTAGTAGCTAGGTAGCACAGTGGATAGAGAACCAAACCCAGCATTGGGAGGAATCAGATTCAAATCTGGCCTCAGACAGCTGGGTGACCCTGGACAAGTCACTTAACTCTCATTGCCTAGTCCTTATTCTCCTTCTGCCTTGAAACCAATGCTTAGTATTGATTCTAAGTAATGATTTAAAAAAAATTGCTACAAAGACAGAAGGTAAGGGTTTAAAAAAAGAGCCAGACAAGACTTAAAATGACTCAACTGAGTGCTGAACTCAGTCAGGAAGACTTGAATTCAAATCCTGCTCCAAACACTTATTAGCTGAATATCCCTGGCAAGTCACTTAAACTCAAGAGTGTCTCCACTTTCTGGACTCTAAAACGAGGAAGATCTCAGAAGTCCCTCGCAGCTCTCAATCTCTGATCTGTGTAGCCAATCCCAGAGCTTGGAATGTGCCCTTGGAGGGAGCCACAGCAGAGGGTTATCTGTCTGTTTACATAACCTTGGTACCAGGAACTTGCGGAGGACTCTTCAAGGCTACTGGGAGATTGGGGAGTTGGGACATGCTTTAGCTCCGAAGACCACAGAAGCCATTGGTCTGTCCAGCTGGCATTTGGACATTTCCGTCCAAAGGGCCCAAACCACAGGACACTGCTCAGTCTCCTAGAAACCAAGGTCAGAGCTGTCACTAAGCAGGGTTGGCAAGTTAATCCAGGAAATGGGGAAGGAGTCCTGGGCAGTCAAGCAGAAGCAGGAAGAGCGCCAGGCTCCCTCGGCAAGAGAAACAAATCAGGTTGTCTAAAGGCAGAGAAGAAAGGGAGGGGGCACAGGGGGCACCTGAAGGGAGATGCTGTGAGAAGGAGCTTTGCTTGATCTCCTCTGGTCTCTGCCCGGCCCAAGGAGTGGACAGAGCCTCCTTCCTCCTCCTTTCCACCTATATTTCTGAATGTCCTGCTTCTTCACAATGGGAGAAGTGGAAAAATAAAACTGAAAAAGTGAAAGCAATGAATAATATGGAAATGGGTTATCAAGTAATATCATTTGTATAACCCAGTGGCATTGTTTATCAGTTCTGGGAGAGGGAAGGAAAAAGAGGAGGGAAATAAAATGAATCATGTAACATGGAAAAATATTTCAAGATAACAATTTTAAAATGAAAGCAGGGGCTCCCAAATCAAGTTCTTGCTAGGCTTTATGGCACTTTGTTTATGGCAACTTTATGAGAGGTGGGCAGAACCAGGATAATTGCCCTTATTTTACAGATGTGAAGACTGAGGTACCCAGAGTTACACAGCTAGAACATGTTGGATAATTGTGATCTCCAGGCTCATCACACTGTTCTTCCTTCCACAAACAAAATTAACACAACCAAGATTAAAAGGCAAATGACAAACTGGGCAAAACATCTTTATAGCAAGTCTCTGATAAAGGTTTCATTTCTCAAATATCAAAGAGAACTGAGTCAAAATTTTAAGAATACAAAGCATTCCCCAACTGACAAATGATGAAAGGATACGAACAGATAATTCTTAGATTCAAAAATAACTATTTTTAGTCATATAAAAAATGTTCCAAATCATTATTAATTAGAGAAATTCATATTAAAGCAACTCTGAAGTATCACCTCACCCCCATAAGCCTAGTTAATGACAAAAAAGGAAAATGATAAATGTTGGAGGTGATGTGGAAAAAATTGGGACACTACTACATTGTTGGTAGAGCTGTGAACTGATTCAACCATTCTGGAGAGCAATCTGGAACCATGACCAAAGGGCCATGAAACTGCCCATAATATAATACTCTTTGACTCAGCAGTACCATTAATAGGTCTCTATCCCAAAAAGATGAAAGATAGGAGAAAAGAAACTACGTATACAAAAAGGTTTATAGTAGCTCTTTATGTATTGGCAAAGAAATGGAAACTGTGAAGAGATGTCCAGCAATTGGGTAAGGACTGAACAAGTTGTGGTACATGCTTATAATGAAATGCTATTTTGCCATAAGAAATGATAAAAAAAAAATAGATGATCACCAAAAAACCTGGGAAGAACAATCTTCTTTCTTTCCTTTAACAACAAAACAAAATCTGAGCAAATTGTGGTATATGTTGGTGATGGAATACTATTGTGCTAAAAGGAATAATAAAGTGGAGGAATTCCATGGAGACTGGAACAACCTCCAGGAAGTGATGCAGAGCGAGAGGAGAACCAGGAAAACATTATACACAGAGACTGATACATTGTGGTACAATCGAAGGTGATGGACTTCTCCATTAGTATCAATGCAATTTCCCTGAACAATCTGTAGGGATCTAAAAAAAAAAAAACACTATCCATAAGCAGAGGACAAACTGTGGGAGTGGAAACACCGAGGAAAAGCAACTGCCTGACTACAGCGGTTGAGGGGACATGACAGAGGAGAGACTCTAAATGAACACTCTAATGCAAATACTAACAACATGGCAATGGGTTCAAATCAAGAAAACATCTAATGCCCAGTGGATTTATGCGTTGGCTGGGGGGGTGGGGGGGGGAAGAAAATGATCTATGTCTTTAATGAATAATGCTTGGAAATGATCAAATAAAATATTTAAAAAATATATGAAAACCCTTACCTTCTTTCTTAGTATCAATTCTAAGACAGAACAGAGGCAAGGACTAGGCAAATGGGGTTAAGTGACTTCTCCAGGATCACAAAGCTAGGAAGTGTCTGAGGCCAGATTTGAACCCCAGTTCCCTCAACTCTAAGCCTGGTGCTCTATCCACTATGAGACTAAGCTGTCTCTGTCCCCTCACCTTTAAACTACCCTAAAACACATGTAGATCACAAAACCTAAGATTGGGAGAGATCTTTAGAAAACACGAGATCAGAGGCTTAGAGTTAGAAGAGAACTCAGAGGACAGCACTCTAGAACAATCTCTTCTTTTACAGTTGAAGAAACTGAGGCTTGGAGAGGCTAAGCCATTTTCCGTACCAAAGACGGTAGACCTGGGATTCAAACTCAGGTCCCAAGCATGTGGCTCCAACACACGACAGTCTCATGCAAACTCTTTAATTTTTCTGATGGCAAAGCTGAAGCAAAAATAGGTGATTTGCCCAAGGATTTGAACCTATGTCCTCTGACTTGAAATCTAACACCCTTTCTTCAGTACCTAGCCAGGTATTGAAGAAATCTTTTCTTTTCTCTTGTATTTTAATGGATGAAGCAACATGTGAACAGAGGAGCAATGCAAAATATATAGAGTAAATAAAAAGTCATTTCAGGAGGCATCATCAGCTGGGGGATGAGAGGGGGGTGGGGCAGAGATCAGGAAGGCTGTATCTGAGTTGTTTTTTGGTATTCAAAGGGGCAGAAGTAAGAAGGAAAGGGGGCAAACCAAGTATAGAGGACAGTCTTGTTCAAAGGCTTGGAGATGGGAGATAGAATTGTTGTGTAAAAGGACATATACATGAATTTGGCCAGAAGATAAAATACATGAAGGTGAGAAAGGTGAAATAAATCTAGAAAGGTAGCTGAAGGGGCAGCTAGATGGCTCAGTGGATAGAGATCCAAATCTAGAGATGGGAGATCCTGGGTTCAAATCTGTCCTCATATACTTCCTAGCTATGTGACCCTGGTCAAGTTACTTAATCCCCATTGCCTTGTTCTTACTGCTTTTCTGCCTTTGAGACAGGAGGTAAGAGAAGGAAGGAAGGAAGGAGGTAAGAGAAGGAAGGAAGGAAGGAAGGAAGGAAGGAAGGAAGGAAGGAAGGAAGGAAGGAAGGAAGGAAGGAAGGAAGGAAGGGAGGAAGGAAGGGAGGAAGGAAGGGAGGAAGGAAGGGAGGAAGGGAGGGAGGGAGGGAGGGAGGGAGGGAGGGAGGAAGGAAGGAAGGAAGGAAGGAAGGAAGGAAGGAAGGAAGGAAGGAAGGAAGGAAGGAAGGAAGGAAGGAAGGAAGGAAGGAAGGAAGGAAGGAAGGAAGGAAGGAAGGAAGGAAGGAAGGAAGGAAGGAAGGAAGGAAGGAAGGAAGGAAGGAAGGAAGGAGCTTGAGCCAGAATGTGAAGGGAAGGGCTTCAGATGCCAAACAAAGGAATTTGTATGGGACACTTGAGGAACGTGGGAGCCGTGAGAGCTCTCTGTCCATTCAAGTTGTGGCTTCATGTTTCCATCCTGTGCTTCTTGGATTTCACATGTGGACCCAGATCAAGGTTTGTTTTATATAGGAGGCTCCAGTAGGAGGGCCCCAGATCTCCATAGGATTTCAAGTATAGCCCCAGGAAAGAATGTTGTTGTTCAGTTGTTTTCAGTCATATCTGATTCTAACCCCATTTAGGGATTTCTTGGCAAAGATCCTGAAGTGCTTTGCCATTTTTTCTCCAGCTCATTTTAGAGATACGGAAACTGAGGTAAACAGAGTTAAGTGACTTGCCCAAGGTCACACAGCTAAGAAGTGTTTGAGGCTAGATTTGAACTCATGAAGATGAGTCTTTCTGACTCCAAGCCTGGCCCTCTCTCCACTGTGCCACCTTAACTAGCATCCTAGGATGGCATCCTAAACCACAAAGGCTCTTTGACAAAGACAGCAGCTGAGATCATAGCTCTAGAGACAAACAGTCCCTTCCTAGTCACCTAATCCAAGCCCCTCATTTCACATGTAAACAGACCTAGAGATAAGCTCCTTGACTGAGATGGTATCTGGTAAATCCAGATGTGAGCCTGGGTCTTCTGCCTCCAACCCCTGCATCTTTCCATAGCCAGGGGGTGATGGGAGGCCAGCCTGAATACAGGCCAAAGTTCTAGGTCTCCCAAGTCATCCCCTGGACACCAGTGGCCCTGGGAAGCAAGAGGACGAACCTTCACTTGCTTACCTGCCTGAAAAATTAGCAATGGGAGAGCAAAACTGGCAGAGTCTGGTGCCAGAGACGGAGAATGATCACCCTCCCTTATTGGAACTGAAAGGCTGTTGTAACAAAGGATGGGTGAGGGTTCAATTAGGCCATCCCTTAGTTGTTAGATTTTATTTCATGAAGAAGCCAGGATGGAAAGGCATAACCTATGGACCACAATAGACATCTCAGTTCGGATGCTGGAATTGTCCATCTCTGCTAAAGCCCAGCAGTCCCTGCTTTCAGAACCACTCTGGGCTGAGGCCAGGCGCTGAATTGTCTTATGTCTTCCATCTATGGTCCCTCAGGCTAGCTGACAATCTAATCCAGTGTTCAGCATATAGTGGGTGATTAATAAACACTTTTTGGATTGAATGAATGAACTAGCCAAATTTATTACACAATTGGAGCCTCTGCACTCAACATTGAGGGGGAGATCTCAAGTTTAGATAACATCCAGTCCCTACTTCCTGTTCATACTTCTCATAGAATCATAGATTTCTAGTTCAAAGGGACCTCAGAGTTCCTCTAAGTTCAACCCACTCATTTTACAGTTGGGTAAACTGAGGCACAGATGGGGTCAAGTTACTTGTCTAAGGCCACACAAGGGGCATCAAAGGCAAGATCTGAGCCTGGGACCCCGGATCACAGAGCCAAAGTCTTTTCTACTCGACCTTGTCGCCTCCCTACATCTCTAGTAATGGAATAGACACAAACATAGTTATAACATTATAACACATGTTAAGCACGTGGGACCAGGAGTGGAAGCCTGGTCTTGAGGAGGAAGAAACTATTAGTGCCTGGAGAGAAGGAAAGAAGGAAGGAAATCCAGGAGAGCCCCTTAGAGCGACCGTCCACTCAGATGAGATTCTGAGGCCCCCTTTGAGTTCTAACATTCTATGACTCTAAAAGTTGGCTGTGCTTTACTTGAGGATCCTGTCCTTACTAAACGACCTTGGGGGAGTCATCGGACATTGCTAGGCTGATTTGGTTTCGTCCTCTGTAAATGAAGAAGGTGGAAGCTCTTTGATTCGGGGGCCTCAGAGACCACAGAATCCAATCGATAGATTTGACAGATGAGGAAACTGAGGCCCAGAGATGTCACACAGCTGATGAATAGCAGAGCAAGGACTGGAAATCTCCCTCCTTTTATTTCCAATCCAGATTGGATCAGAGGAGGGAGAGTTGTTAAGGTCCACTCCAGTGAGGATGTTAGAATCGCCAGGAATGCAAAGCATCCCCTGCCCAAGTCGGGGGAGGGAAGGAGGTCCTGTCAGTCTCCCCAGAAGCAGTGACTTATTTTGGCAGGCCCGCCGGGTCCAAATGATTTGGTGCAATGCGGCCTTGGGAAAATATATGCACCTCTAAGTCAGGAGGTGTGCGGGGATTTGTGTGTGTGTGTGTGTGTGTGTGTGTGTGTGTGTGTGTGTGTGTGTGTGTGGTTTTGTGATATAGATAAGAAGCATAGCCTGGCCCTGGGGTGTTCTGGATGATTCTGGTTCTGCTGAAATCAAAAAGAGAGAAGCTGTCAGTCAGAAGGACTCTTGGGGTTTCCAAGCCCTGGATGGAGGCAGTGTGGCATCAAAATGACAGAAGGTACAGGGCAGCTAGGTGACACAGTGGATAAAGCACCAGGCCTGGAGTTGGGAGGTCCTGGGTTCAAATCTGACCTCAGATCCTTTCTTTGTGACCCTGGACAAGTCACTTCATGCCAATTGCCTAACCCTTACCCTCTTCTGCTTTGGAACCAATTCTTATTAATGATTCCAAGATAAAAAGGTTTAAGGGGGTGGGGGGAGAGACTTTAGAGGTCATCTAGTTCAAACCTCTGCCTCCCACATACTCATTTTACAGATGAGGAAACTGAGGCCTAGTCAGCTTATGACTTGCCCAAGATTACCCAGGATTTGAACCTCTGTCCTCTGACTCTAAAACCAGTTCTCTCTTTTCTTAACAACTTCTAAGTTGAAGTAGAGGAGCTCTAAGATACCCCAAAGCCCTTGGAAGAGAGCTCACGGAAGTTAAAAACGTAGCCCCATCAACAGCATCTGGGGTCAGCAGAGCCAAAGGAGGGCCGCTATTTCACTTTGAGAAGACTTTGCAAGAATTATGTTCTGAGGAGAGCAGCTGTTTGGTGCTTCGGATTGGAAGGAGCCGCAACGCCCCAAAGAATTCTCATTTGGCTTTCCAGAGCGCAGGAGAAATTTTGCTGGAGGAAGGTAGGAATTATTATAATTGGAGAAATGATAATCAGGAAAAAGCAGTCCTTGGAGCCAAAAGGGAGACAGGAGGCCAACCCGGGGAAGGAGTTGTGGAGGGAGCGGGCAGGCAATGAGCAGACATCTTCTACAAACATAAACAATCTGGCTGAGAAAAGAGATTGGGAGGAAGTTAAAAAGGATAATTACCAGGCCTGCCCCGAGATAAACAATGAATGTCAGTTTGGAAGAATTACTACAGATGATTCAAATATGCTCGCAGCTGACAGAAAGCCTGGAAGACTGATGGAGAAGGGCTGGCTGGGAACAGTGATGAGGCGTGCACGTGTACGGTGGCCACACTAGAACTGATATGAGCAGCTCCATACAGGAAGGGTCTACTTGGGTTCTTCCCAGCCAAAGGTTGTCTCTACGACACCATGCCTCCTCTAATCATACCTAATAAGTGGGCAACTAGGTGGTGCAGTGGATAGAGCATGGGGACTACAGTCAGGAAGATCTGAGTTCAAATCCAGCCTCTGATACTTACTAGCTGTGTGACCCTAGGCAAGTCACTTAACTCTGTTGGCCTCAGTTTCCTCATCTGTAAGATGAGCTGGAGAAGGAAATGGCAAACCATTCCAGGATCTTTGCTGTGTGACCCTAAGCAAATCACTTAACTCTGTTTGCCTCAGTTTCTTCATCTGTAAGATGAGCTGGAGAAGGAAATGGCAAACCATTCCAGGATCTTTGCTGTGTGACCCTAAGCAAATCACTTAACTCTGTTTGCCTCAGTTTCTTCATCTGTAAGATGAGCTGGAGAAGGAAATGGCAAACCATTCCAGGATCTTTGCTGTGTGACCCTAAGCAAATCACTTAACTCTGTTTGCCTCAGTTTCTTCATCTGTAAGATGAGCTGGAGAAGGAAATGGCAAACCATTCCAGGATCTTTGCTGTGTGACCCTAAGCAAATCACTTAACTCTGTTTGCCTCAGTTTCTTCATCTGTAAGATGAGCTGGAGAAGGAAATGGCAAACCATTCCAGGATCTTTGCTGTGTGACCCTAAGCAAGTCACTTAACTCTGTTTGCCTCAGTTTCCTCATCTGTAAGATGAGCTGGAGAAGGAAATGGCAAACCCCTCTAGTATCTTGGCCAAGAAAGCCCCAAATAAAGTCACTAAGAGTTGACATGACATGACAAAACAACAATTAGTGGCCATCCAGCCTTGGCTTAAAGACATTATTTCCCAGGGAAACCCATTCGATCCTGAGACAGGTATAATTGTAGAGAAATTTTTTTCCTGACATTAAGAGTAAATTGGCCTTTTTATAACTGTGAGGCATTCATTGCTCTCTGGCTCTCAGCTTCACTGACGGGCAGCTTATTACAGCAGAAAGAACACTAGACTTTCAAGTCAGGACATTTGCTTGGAACCTGAGCTTTGCTACTTAGCTTTTTCTGTGACCTGAACTTCCTTAGGCAAGATTCTTCCTTTCTCTGGGAGCTGGCTTTCTGGCATTACAGGCTTTTGAGCAGAAGGGGATTTGGGGGATCTTTTCCTCCAAAGCCCTCACTTTTTAGATGAGACAACTATGGCTCAGGAAAAGAACAAGTACTTGCCCAAGGTCAAATGGGCAGTTAACAGGCATGGTAGATAAAGTGGTAGTCTCGGAGTCGGGAATATCCAGGTTTATATCTTGCCTTAATATATTTAGTAGCTTTGTGATCCTTGGCAAATTACTTAATTTCTGGGCCTCAGTTTCCTTATCTGTAAAATGAAGGGGTGTCCTAGATGGCTTCTAAGACCCTATGAGTCTAAATGCCAAAGCCTGGGAGAGGCTAGCCACCCTGAAGGCCAATGGTTGTTCTTCCTCCAGCCATCACATTTGGGAACTTGAGAGTGTTGGAGCTGGGAGGAACCTTAGATGTCATATAGTCCAGCAACTTCATTTTACTGATGGGTAAACTGAGAGCAAGAGAAAGGAAGTGATTTGCTTAAGGCTAAGCAGGGATTACTAAAAATGGTCTCTGGACCCAGGTCTCCTCATCTCCAATCTAGCAATCTTTTAACACTATCCCAGCCTGCCTTGCAACCTGGGGTCAGCAGCTTAAAATAAGCAAATATTGCAGGAAGTCTAGTTATCTGAAAAAGAAACATGGCTCCCGGGGAGTCAATAATTGAAGGCTTGGAGTATGAGGGAAGGGCACACTGCCATTAGGATTCACAGAATTCAATTACAGGGGCAGAATATTCTTGCTGAGCATCTAGGGGCTTGGCTAAAGAAATAAGCCAAGTCCCAGGCTCCCAGGCCTTTGGAATTGGGAACTGGGTGTGTGTGCCAGTGCTGGGACTGTCCCAGCATTTCCATCCCATCTTATTGTACTAGATACAACGTGCCTGGCTCCAGAGAACTTGGGCTGCCAACTTACCTGAGGGACTGAAGACCCTCAGTGACTGTTCCTGGAAGGGAGCTTCAGGGAGCTCTCCTTGTAAGGTCTAAAAAGAAAGGATAAGCATGGAGATGCCTACGGGGTCTTTCATCCCAAGACCAGGTTCACAATGCCCCGATGCTCTAACTGTGGAGTCAGTTACAGTCAGCTCAGGGAAAGCTACCATCTTGATAATAATAAAATAAAGCACGATGATGTTTGCTCTTTCTAGAGTTCTGGATCAGTACAAATTCTTGAGAAAACCTGGGTTCAGATCTCAGCTAGGCTGCTGGTTATTTGAGTGGCCTCCTTACAGGTAATCTGCCCTGTCCTGTCCTCATTTCCCTCATCTATAAAATGAGGAGACTGGACGAGATGCTCCTCAAGGTCACTTCTAGCTCTAATTCTGTAAACCTGTGATGTTGAAACAGAGAAAGTATGCCAGGACTGGGAAGGCCCTTAGAACCCAGAATATCAGAGCTAAGAGAACTTGGAACCCAGAATGTCAGAGCTGGGAGAGATCTTAGAACACAGAATGTCAGAGCTGGGAGGGATCTTAGAACAGAGAATGTCAAAACTGAGAGATCTAGAACCCAGAATGTCAGAGCTGGGAAGGTCCTGAGAACACAGAAGGTCAGTGCTGAGAGGAACCTTAGAGCACAGAATATCAGAGCTGAGAAGGCTCCTAGAATACAAAATATTAAGAGCTGGGAGGGCCATTAGAACACAGAATGGCAAAGCTGGGAAGGACCTTAGAATCCAGAATCTCAGAGCTGGAAGAGCCCTTAGAACAGAGAATGTCAAACCTGAGAGAGATCTAGAACCCAGAATCTCAGAGCTGGGAGAGCCCTTAGAACAGAGAATGTCAAACCTGAGAGAGATCTAGAACCCAGCATGTCAGAGCTGGGAGGGTCCTGAGAACACAGAAGGTCAGTGCTGAGAGTTCGGAACCTTAGAACACAGAATGTCAGAGCTGGGAAGACCTCTAGAACACAAAATATTAGAGCTGGGAGGGCCATTAGAACACAGATTGGCAAAGCTAGGAGGAGCCTTAGAATAGAGAATGTTCAGAGATAAGAGGGACCCTGGAACACAAAATGACTGAACAATCTCAGAGATAGAAGCACTTTGAGGTCAACTCAATCACCCCCTCATTTTGCAAAGTTAAAGTAAAGGTCCTTGTCCAAGGTCACAAAACAGTCCTGAAGCTGTCACTCCCTCCCTCCTGGCTCAACCCTCTCATCTTTTTACCAATCTCCCTGTCCCCAAATTCATGATTTTGATCCATTTCCCATTGTCTGATGATGAGTTGCTGAATCTCTCATTGACACATCTCTAAGGAAAAAGTGAGTTGAGGCAAATAGTTCATAGGATCACAGACTGGAAGAGGTCATTATGGGGCATCCCGTCCCATCTCCTCATTTTATAGATGAGGAAATGGAGACCCAGGGAGGGAAGTGACTTGTCCAAGGTCACACAGGTAATTAGCAGAAGAGCCAAGACTATAACTCAGAGCTCTTTCTATTATACTACATCACTTTAGTCCTCATGTCTAACAGATTCCAGTTCCTTTCCACTGAGCTGAGAAGTCATTTCCAGAGCTAACCTCATTCACTACAGATCCTGGCCGAGCCTGTGAGTACCACAGCTTCCCACCACCAGGCAGGGGGAGCTTTCTGAGGACAAAACACCCCCTCAGCTGGCCCTAATGGGCAGCTTTCTCCCAGCCTCCCTAATTCCCAGAAAAGGAGACGCAATCTTATCCACACTGCCTTTTCAGGAGCACTAATATGAAACTAACAAGTTACTAAAGGCATCGAGATAAGCCGCTTCTTAAATTGCAGAAAAGAAAGAAAAGGGCCCCCACTGGGGCAAGCGAAAAGCAAATTAAAACACACACACACACACTCACACACACACACACACACACACACACAGCCCAGATTTGGGTCTGTGGATTTCTGTTCAGGCCACCACAAGAAAGTCTCCACTGAGCTGACTTCTCTAGGGGAACCATCACGATGGAAATTTCCCTTTAAAGATTCCATTACACCTGCCCTCAGATTGGGAAATGACCAGCAAGGCAACTCCCCAAGCTTCTCTCAGGGCAAATTACTGGGCAGCTGTGTCTTCTGATAATCTCAGAGTCTCAGAGTGAGAAGGGCCTTCACAGGGGGCATATACTCAGTCATAGACAATCAGTGCTAAGAATAATGCCAACAATAATCAGAATAATAACTAGCATTTATGCCAGGTGTTAATGTTTCAAAACCCTTTCCACCTATTATGCCACTCAATTTTCACAATAACCCTCTGAAGATAGCTGCTATGTTCTTATCCTCAGTGAACACATGGGGAAACTGAGGCTGAGAGTTTCAGTGACTCACACAACTTCCTCACACACCTAGGAGGTGGTTTGAGGCTATATTCCAACTCAGGTATTTCCAGTTTTTTTTTTTGAAACCCTTACCTTCCATCTTAGAAGCAATAATGTATATTGGTTCTAAGGCAGAAGAGCAGTAAGGACCAGACAATGGGGGTAAAGTGACTTGCCCAGGGTCACACAGCTAGGAAGTGTCTGAGGCTAGATTTGAACCCAGGACCTCCTGTCTCTGGGCCTGACTCTCAATCCACTGAGCCATCCAGCTGTGCCCTATTTCCAACTCTTCAGTCCAACTTAAATCTCTTCCCTATACAACCCATATTTGGGGCACTGTATCCTTGCTAAGTGGACAGCTAGGTGGCACAGGGGATAGAGTGCTAGAGGCCTGAGTCAGGAAGACTCCTCTTCATGAGTTCAAATCTGGCTTCAGATACTTCCTAGCAGTGTGATCCTGGGCAAATCACTTAACTCTTGTTGGCCTCAGTTTCCTCATCTGTCAAATGAGCTGGAAAAGAAAATGGCAAGCCACCCCACTATTAATGCCAAGAAAATCCCAAATGTCATGAAGAATCAGACAAGATTGAAAAACTGTCTTAAGTGCTAGGGATAAAAGGAAAAGCTTAATATAACTGTGACCCTAAAGGAATTCACATTCTAATGGTAGAACAATATACAAATGATTAAATACATATACTCTCTATCCCTCATTCTCTCTCTTTTCCTCTCTTTCTCTCTCTCATATTTATATTATGTACTATATATTTAATATATTATATACATACTACATATTTTCTATATTATATACATACTATATATTTCCTATATTATGTACATACCAAATATATTTTCTATATTATATATGTACTACATGCTTCCTATATTATATACGTACTACACATTTCCTGTATTATATAAATACAACATGTTTCATATCCATTATATATACTACATATTTCCTATATTACATACATACTACATATATTTTCTATATTATATATGTTCTACATACTTCCTTTGTTATATACGTACTACACATTTCCTGTATTATATAAATACAACATGTTTCATATCCATTATATGCGTACTACATATTTCCTATATTATATACATACTACATATGTTTTCTATATTATATATGTTCTACATACTTCCTATATTATATACGTACTACACATTTCCTGTATTATATAAATACAACATGTTTCATATCCATTATATGCGTACTACATATTTCCTATATTATATACATACTACATATGTTTCCTATATTATATATGTTCTACATACTTCCTATATTATATACGTACTACACATTTCCTGTATTATATAAATACAACATGTTTCATATCCATTATATGCGTACTACATATTTCCTATATTATATACATACTACATATGTTTCCTATATTATATATGTTCTACATACTTCCTATATTATATACGTACTACACATTTCCTGTATTATATAAATACAACATGTTTCATATCCATTATATGCGTACTACATATTTCCTATATTATATACATACTACATATGTTTCCTATATTATATATGTTCTACATACTTCCTATATTATATACGTACTACACATTTCCTGTATTATATAAATACAACATGTTTCATATCCATTATATACGTACTACATATTTCCTATATTATATACATATTCCATATTTCCTATATCACACAACATATTTCCTATATATTATCTACATAGTACATATTTCCTATATACATACTATAATCTATTTCATACATACACACACATGCAGGGTAAGTAAGATAGTATATGTATGTACGGGTTTGTTGTGTGTATCTCTATATACATGTGTATGTGCATACACGTACACTCATAGATGTGGAAGGGACCTGCAAGGCCATCTCAACTAGCACCTCGTTTTACAGATGAGGAAACTGAAGCCCAGGTGAGGGTAAAGTGATCTGCCAGAGATTGTCAGGCTCAGAAGTAGCTTCTGAACTCTTTTTACAGGCCCCCACCCTGGAAGTCCAGCCCGACCAGGAACAAAATCCAACTCTAGAACATCCCAAGACAATTAGCATTTATTATAAACCTTTTAGGTCCAAGATGCAGGGATTCAAAGACAGAACAAAACTGGTCCCCGCCCTCAGGGGATTCTTCTATTTAATAGGGGAGGAAGGAAGAGAATTTAGAATGCAGGATGTCAAGGTTGAGAAGGAATTTAGAACACAGAATGCAGAGCCCCAGACACACGGTGTAGATGCTGACGGTATTGCATGCATTATCCAATGAGATCACGGCTAGGAGGATGCTCAGTAAATCTCAAGCTATCATTATTATTGTTTCTGCCCCCAGAGGCAGTCCCCAGCCTGGCCACACAGTCCTCTCCAATTGTCCCCCTACCATCAGGCTAAAACTAGAGCTGGGCCTGACAGAAAGGTGTGGGAAAATCCTGCCTTCCCCAAGCAGCCATCCAGCCTCACATCCCAAAGCTGCTCCCGTTTCCCCAGCCCCCTTGGCCCAACGTGGAATTCCTTTCATCTCCTCAAATCAGAGGAAAAACTTCATCTGCTGGGCTCTCAGGGTAAAGCCTCCTCGTAGCTTGCCGGAATGTTTACTTCAGCCACATTTTCTGCCCAAAATAGTTGCTGTTGAGCTCCCTAAGGAAAACGCCTGGCCATATAGCCAGCAGCAAGCAGAAGAACCACACAACTCGGCCAGAGAGCCCCAGTGCCAGGCCAGTGGGAGAACAATGGGGAAATGGAGGGAGAAAAAGGTGGTGAGGGGTGCCATTTGGTCTCTGTACACAGGAGACAAAAGGGAAATGTCATGGTGAGGAGGGAAGATAATAAAAGGGGCAGATGTCAGATATAATAAAAAGGGTGCGACTGCAGGAAAAACTGATCCCCTGTTGTTGATTCCCTGTCTTGTTATACTTTGATGGATTATAGACTAGTCACTGAATTTTTTTTTCACCATCAGTTTTCCCATCTGTAAAATGGGTCCATAATACTTACATCACATCATAAGATGAGATAAGCTATGTATACAGAGCTCTATAAATGTCAGTTATCATTATAATTATATCATCACCATGAGCATCACATTTAGCAGTTCAGATTACAAGCCGCCCACTCCCTGCCCGTCCAAACTTGCTGGAGGCCTTTCCTCTAGGTCTTTTAATGTTTTCTGGATACCAGCACAACACTCAGGCTGTCCATCTGGAACTTGAAACAGAATGGACCACATTTTTTTTTTGTAGGCTCTCAGTTGAAAATGACCTTATGGACCACTTATTTAATGCATCCAACCTCCTGTTTCTACTGCAGGTAGGAATCGCACCTCCAAGCAACCCGGACAAGTGAGATGAAGCTTAGGTTTAGCCAGGGAAGCTTGAGATCCTCCTGTGTTGAAGGGAAAAGCAGCGATGGTTTACTGGAAAGAATGCTGTGATCAGAGTCTCAGGAGCCGAGTTCTGATCCTGCCTCTGCAGCCTAACCGCCATGCAATCTTAGCCAAATCACTTGTTGACTCTCACAGTCTTAAAGTGTTGGATTTTTGATATCCTTTGTGGCATGTGCAAGTCATTATAGTTAAGACACTATCGCCTACTGATGGCAGCACAAAGAATATATAAAGTCGCTTCTGCGTGGCCACGTGCAAAGTGTCAATTATAAGAACCAATCTCTTTCCGCCCTGAAGGACTGCCTGTCATCAGGACTAATGGTGCCTTGGAGATTGATGTTCCAAGAACAGAACATGTCATTAAGATCTTGTTATTACAAATACAAGTGTGGGGGCAGCTGGGTGGCTCAGTGGATGGAGAGCCAGGCCTGGAGACCAGAGGCCCTGGGTTCAAATCTGACCTCAGACACTTCCTAGCTGTGTGACCCTGGGCAAGTCACTTGACCCTCATTGCCTAGCCCTTACTGCCCTTCTCCTTGGAACCATATTGATTCTGAGATGGAAGGTAAGGGTTTAAAAAACAATACATTGTGGCAAATACTTCTACACAAGATAAATACGTATCTCTGCCTAGCTACATTCTACGTAAGTATTTACATAATAGCACCTTCTATTTACAGGGCACTTAATGACAGAACTCGTGGGGTTTTAGAGATTCATCATCACCAAAGGCTGCAGGTCATGACACCGTTTAGACAAGGAAGGAAACTGAGCTTCAGAGAGATACCTCCATCTAACCCCTCCCTGCCCCCTTAGGGGCATTTATGTTTGTGTCATGTCCCTTTACTGGTTAATTATTGTTCTCAACTCCCAGGATCTTCGCTTTTACACCACCTAGAGTTCCCCAACCCCAACATACACACACGGGGACGGCCATGACCTTTATCCTGCCATTATCCCAAGTGAGCCAGAATGCCAAAAAACTCCTTATATGCCCAGCACAACCCTTCACAGAGTAAATGACCAAAAAAAGAAAGTTTAGTGACTTGACCAAGGTAACCAAGTCAGGAGTCAAAACTCTCAGTTTCCAGTTTATCTGTAAAATGGAAATAATAATAGCACCCATCTCCTGGGATTTTTGGTGAGGATAAAATGAGATAATATTTATAAAGTGTTTAAAATAGGGTCTGGCGCATAGTAGGTGCTCAATAAATTCTTTTAAAAAAACTGAGGCTGATCATCCTAGTACAAACATTAACAACATGGAAATAGGTTTTGATCAATGACACATATAATACCCAGAGGAATTGCGTGTCAGCTACGGGAAGGGGTGGAGGGAAGGGAGGGAAAGAATATGATTCCTGTAACCAAGGAAAAATGTTCTAAATTAACCAATTAAATAAAATTTTCAAAAACAAAACAAAACCTGAGGCTGTTTCTACTGCATTGCAGAGAGGAGATAGGGGAAACTGAGGCACTAGGTCAAGAAAAAAATGTGCCCGTGGTTACATAATATTAGCTCTCATTTCTGTAGCATTTCAAGGTTTACAAAGCATTCTTGCTGTGAGTCAGGTAAGAAAAGTATCATGTTAGCTCTGTTTTACAGATGGGGGAACCAAGGAACAGAACAGTTAAAGGTTTGCCAAAGAGATCACGTAGCTGGCAAATCTGGGAACTTGAATTTAAACTAGTCTTTCTCTTCAGACATGAGGAACAGAGAAATTTGTATCACATGACAACAATGGAATAACCTATAACTTGGATTGTTTGCTGCCTGGAGAGTGGGAAAAAGGGGCAGAGGGAGGGACGGGGAGAATTTGGACTGCAAAAAGTCAGACAGCAATTGTTAAAAAATGGTTTTATTAAAAAAAAAGTAATAAAAAGGAATGTGTGGGTTAAAAATAAAAAAAGGAGGGACAGAGGGGCAGCGAGGTAGCACAATGGATGGAGCACCAGGTCTGGTGTGGGGAGGATGTGGTTTGCAATCTGAACTTCCTAGCTGTGTGACCCCAGGCATATCACCTAACCCCATCTGCCTAGCTCTTGCCCCTCTGTCTTAAAGAGTTGTTACTCTCCCAGAGAAGAACAAAAAGTTTAAAACCTTTTTATTTTTTAATTGAAACTCTTATTTCCTGTCTTACAATCAATACTGTGTATTGGTTCCAAGGCAGAAGAGTGGTAAGGGCTAGCCAATGGGGGTCAAGTGACTTATCCAGGATCACACAGCTAGGAGGTATTTGATGCTAGATTTGAACCTAGGACCTCCAGTCTCTAGGTCTAGCTCTCAATCCACTAAGTCACCCAGCTGCCCCCCTAAAACATTAAAACATAAACAAAACACACAAACAAACCTTATTCTCTGTCTTAGAATCAATAATATGTATTGATTCTAAGGCAGAAGAGTGGTAAGGGATAGACAACAGGAGTCAAGTGACTTGCCCAGGGACACGCAGCTAGGAAGTGCCTGAGGTCAAACTGGAACCTAGGACCTCTGGTCTCTAGGCCTGGCTCTCAATCCACTGAGCTACCCAGTTGCCCCCTAAAACATTAAAAAAAAAAAACAAGGAAACTCTTCTTTGGGAGGATGCAGGGTTGTGGATATGGAATATTGTATATAACATCAGATTTTCCCCCTATGTATTGACAGGCTTTCCTGATTTCTGCTCCCCTTCTTCCTTTTTTTTTTCTCCTTTAAATTCTTTGTAAAAAGGTCTGTTCTCTGGGAGGAACTGTAGGGAGAAATATATTGGGGGGAAAGATAAAAACAAAAGCTGCAAAGAATTTCTTAAAGATTTGTGTACAATGCCCCCTTTTTTAAGAAGGGGAAAGATCTCCTTGGTCCTTTTTCTTGGACCTGTGCAATTTCTATTCAAGTGGATCCAGCAAGGGCAGGCCAAACCTAAATGGAAGCTGAAATTTCTATCCCTTTCTGTTGTTGCCGGCTTGGAGTAGGGAAGGGTTTGGACGAGTCTGGACCAGGTTCAAGTGCCTTTCTTGTGTATAGGACACACTCACTCTCTCTCTCTCTCTCTCTCTCTCTCCCTCCCTCCCTCCCTCCCTCTCTAGGTGTGTGTCTGTCTCTGTCTCCCTTCCTCCCTCCCTCCCTCCCTCCCTCCCTCCCTCCCTCTCTCCCTCCCTCCCTCCCTCCCTCCCTCTCTCTCTCTCTCTCTCTCTCTCTCTCTCTCTCTCTCTCTCTCTCTCTCTCTCTCTCTCTCTCTCTCTCTCTCTCTCTCTCTCTCTCTCTCTCTCTCCCCCCTCCCTCTCCCCAGCAAATATACTCAGTCCCAGGTTACTGCAGCATTCCTTGTTAGTGCAGGGATCACAAATCCCTGCCAGACACAGGGAGGGAGGGAGAGACAAGATGGGAGGAGGATGGGCTCATTTGCAAGAGGCCAGGCCACTGCTGCCCTCTGTCTCCCAAAAAACATCCAAACAGGGCAAGTTCTGGCTGAGGTCTCTCCAGGGCAAAGGAGAAGTGACTATTCTCTGGGAAAGTGCATTCCTGAGCCAGCCTTTCCATAGGAACTGTCCCATCCACAGTTTGCTAGACCAGCCAATAGTGTTCTGGCATTTCAGTTGCTCTAGAAACAGGACAAAGTGGAGGCCAATCGTTCCAGGCTGTGGTCAGATAGGACTAGTCTCAGCAGTTGGAAGAGAGGTCTTGGGGCCCCCCATCCCTGGAGAGCAAAGCAGCCTAGACAGGTTAGGGCTTGAGGCCTTCCAAAGTAACTTCCCTCACTTGAAAGAAAAGAATTAAAAGCCTTGGTAATGCCAGGAAATCTTTCACCACTGGAAATACCAGGCAAAGCTTCAAACATGGATTATGCTTTAGGGTGAAAATATTGGTCAGAGGGGTCAGAGGGAGTTGCTGTCAAGCCCAGCTGTGCCAGGGCCTCCCTAGATGACCTTGGGCAAGTAACTTGACCTCTCTAGGGTCAGTTTTGCCATCTGTCAAATGAGTGTTTTGACCTAGATGGCTAAGCATCCCTCTCTAACCTCTACCATAATATATTATAAGGTCTCCCCTAGCTCTGGCACCTTAAGACCAAAGGCTCTACCTACATTCTGATATCCTCCGGTCTAAGTTCCCTCCCAGCCCTGACATTCTCTATTCTAAGTTCCCTCCAAACTTTGACATTTTGTGTTCTGAGGTCCCTCCCAGCTCTGACATTCTGGGTTCTAAGCTCCCTCCTAGCTCTAAGATTCTAAGTTCTAAGTCTTCTCTTAGCTCTGACATTCTGTGTTCTAAGGCCCCGGCTAGCTCTGACATTCTGTTCTCTGGGTCCTCCCAGCTAGGATATTCTCTGTCCTAGATTCTTTCCCAGTTCTGACATTCTGCATTCTATAAACCTCCCTCAGGAGATTCCCTGGTTCTATGGCCCAAGTTGCTTCCTCCATATAAAGTCACAGAATCATCAGGCATGAAGAGACCTTGGAAGTGATCACATCAGCCCCAAAGGAAGAGCTAGGAAGGAAGCAGGCCATGTAACTGCACAGTCCAAGCATGTTTAACCAAGATCGTTTGAAAAGCTAAACCGCTTCTTCAGTGCTTTGTGCAAATGTTTCACATTAGCCAAAGCTAGACAATGAGAGTACCCCAGATGTTTCTCCTCCACTGAAATGTCTTTTCCTGTGTTCCCTGATCTCCAAGGAGTTCAACTGCTAGAGATGCACCCATTTCTCCATTTCAGACAAATGAGCAGCATCCTCTCTGCTCCCGGATGAGGATAAAGATTGTTTCTTTTGGATCATTTATGTAGCAACTGAAGGAAGATGCAGGGATTAGGTCACCTTAACTTCCCTCAGCCCAGAAAGACAAGGGGTTCAGTAAAGCTGAAGTCCACCAACAAGGCAAAGTTTCTCACCCAGAAATCAGTATCAGAGAACTTGGATTTGAATGCTAACTCTCATCTCTAGCTACCTTGGGCATCTACCTTGCTCTCTCTAGAGCCTTGCATTTTCTTCTGTCAAAGAAGGGGGGCTGGCCTCATTGGTTGGTAAGGACGCTTTGGAATCTCAATCCTATCAGCCTGGAAGCTGTCTGGGTCTCAGTTTCCTCAAGGAAATGATTTCCGCATTTCAAGTCCAATACCCCCATTTTACAGAGGAGCAAACTGAGGCTGGGAGCGGCCAGGTGGCTTGTCTAAAATCACACAGGTAAGAAAGACTGGCTTAAGCTCAAGTCCTCGGCCTCCAGGCCCAGAGCTCTTTTCTGATCTCCCCGAAGGTCCCTTCCAGCCCTAAAGCTATGATCTGCTGGTCCCTGGACTTGGCCTTGACGGTGCCCCGTGGCTCCTGTTTCTGCTCTCTTGAACCTCTCACCTGAGCCCTGCCAAGCACGCCTGTGGGGGATTTCCCGGCACCAGGAGAGGTGCGATCGCTGGGAGGAGAGTCTCCCGGGTCGCACGCCAGGAAAGGTGGCCGGAACTGAGAGCCACAGCTCTGGCTCCCGCCTGTAAACACAGCAGCGGCGCCGCCACCTCCCGCTCCCCACCAGAAAGCACCGCGCCGCTCGCCTCGCTCCCGGGGCCAACGCCAACAAGTTCGGGGCTGCGCGAACTTCTGCTCGCTAAGTCCCCGCCAACATCTGCTCCTCCGGGGGGAGGGGGACTCCTCAGCTCGGTCCCAGAGCGGCCCGCCAGGCGGCCGGCCGGCGAGAGGCATTGTCTCCATCCGTGCCCAGGGAGCGCAAGCCGAGGAGGATCCGCTCCCCGGGACTGGAGCCGGGGCCCGGAAGCCCAAGTCCCCCTACCGTACCCCGCTCGCCCAGAAACCGGCCGCCCCCCCCCCCAAGTTCCTCCCCCATTCCCCGAAGGGCCCCTAGGAAGCCTGGGCTCAGGGGTCGTCACCTACCCGGCTTGCTGTCGTCGCCGTCGGATTTCATGGTGGGAGCAGCTAGATGTGCTCCGAGGGGCTGGGGCCGGGGTTCGGATTCAGTCCCCCGCCCCCGCCCCCACGGGCTCGCTCCCTGGTCTCGCTCCCCCGCGGGCTCCTCCCCGGCCCCGCAGGAAGTGCACGCTTCTACCTGGCCGGTGAGGAATTTGACCCTCTCCCAGGTGGCGGAGTCCGCGGCTCTCATGATGGCAGGGGGGCGGGGGTACGGCGAGGGGACGGGGGCGGGGCCTCACTTCATAGCGCCTGGCCGAGCGTTGAGAGAGCCAGCAAGAGGTCCGCGATCGCCCCCCGGTGCGGGCCGTTGGAGAGCCCAAGTTGGGAGGAGGTCGGTGACTTGGAGCCGCTTGCGAAGCTCCAGGATCTCCCCAGGTTATGGGAGTCGAGGGGCTAGGGGCCCCACTTCATCGCTCCCGGAGTCCCCCACCTTCGGCGGTACTCCGGCTGCAGGGCTGCAGCGCGCCGGGTCCAAGCGAGCTCTCGGAAATAGGTCACTTTGGAGCTGAGGCTCTGCAGCAAGCAGGACGGGGTTCTCCTGGCATCGGCGGCCTCTCACGTGAGAAGGGATCTCTCCTCGCCGCCGCCGCCTCCTCCTCCTCCTCCTCCTTCCGGGATGGCAGAAGGCTCTTTGGGTGGCCACGCCCCCAGCCCATCCCCCTGCCGGCTCCTCCTCTCCGATCCCACCCACAAGAGTGAGTTCCAGGCTCCCAGACCCACTGCTAGGGAGCTGCCCTCGGAGGACCCGGTTGCTACCGAGGGAGTGAGGAGACGCCAGAGTCCCACCCCCTTGGTTTTACAAATGAGGAAACTGAGACCCAGAGAGGTTCAGTGACTTGCCCTGGGTCACCCAAGAAGTGCCAGCGCTGGGATTCAAACATGGGAATCAGCCATTTAGCGGCGGAAGGGACCTTAGAGGCTCCCCTTTTACAGGCGAGGAGACTGAGGCATAGAGCCCTAAAATGACTTTCCCAGCGCCCCATAGCTACTAAGAGTCTGGGGAGGAATGTAAATCCCAAATGCAAAGCTCCTTAAATGGACCTTAGAGATGGATCATCTCATGCCAGCCCTCCCATCCCCATTTTACAGATAAGGAAATTGAAAAAGAAGACTTCCCCACTGAGTTAGTAATTAGGCTATTGTTTAGTCATTCCCGACTCATTCTGGAGGTTTTCTGGACAAAGATAACCGGAGTGGCTGGCCCTCTGCTTTTCCAGCTCATTTGACAGATGAGGAAACTAAGGCAAACAGAGTGAAGTGGCTTGCCCAGGGTCACCCAACTAATAAGTGTCTGAGGCTGGATTAAAACTCTTCAAGAGGAGTCCTCCTGATTCCAAGCCCAGGGCTCTATCCACTTAGCCCCCTATTGGCCCAGTAATTAGGCACCCTCCCCTCCACCACTGGGTAGTAGTGGTAGTCTCTCGGTGATCGAGAATGACTATTGTCTTTGTGCAGTTTCATCTACGGTGTACCCTCATGTGGCTTTGGAGTCCAAAGGCTGAGGCGCACAGTTTGTGGCACATGGGGCCTGGGACGCCAGTTGTTACGGGAGGTGCGGCTGTGGCCTGGTGTCGGCGTTCACGTGCAGCGGCAAGACGTCGACGTCGCTCATCTTCAAAGGTGGTGGCGGCCTGGTTAATGTGGGTTCGTCAGCTGCTTCTGTCAGAGGCAGCGAGTTCTAGTTGCTTTGGTGTGATGCCAGCCCACTTCAAGTTGGACTTTAGCTGATCCTTGAATCTTTTCTTTGGTCGGCCTTGTTTCCCGAGTCCAGCTGACAGTTCACCATAGAATACCTGTCTTGGTATTCGCTGTGGGTCCATGCGGATGACGTGTCCAGACCATCGTAGCTGGGTTTGGAGGACCAGGACTTCGATGCTGGTGGAGTTGGCTCTGTCGAGGACTTCCTGATTGGTGATTCGGTCCTGCCATCAGATCCTCATGATTGACTGGAGGGAGCGTTGGTGGAATTGCTCCAGCTGTTTCATGTGCTTCCGGTTCAGTGTCCATGTCTCACAACTGTACAGGAGCGAGCTGAGGACCACTGCGTTGTACACTTTGAGCTTCATCGCAGTGCTTACACCTCTGTGTTGGAGGGCTTTGGAGTGCAACTGCCCAAGTGCCCAAATGCACGAACTGTCTGGACGTGATTTGGATGGTGAGGCACAATGAGCATTTGAAGAGTCGCTCTAACCAATCAGTGGTCTGTCCAGCATTCAGCTCCTCTCATGGCTCTGGTGATCTTTACATCCTGGATGTCTCGCCGGCGTACAATGATGTAGTCAATGAGATGCCACTGTTTTGATCTTGGGTGCATCCACGTTGTTTTATATTTGTTCTCCATTCTGAACACAGTATTTGTGATGGTGAGTTCGAACTCTGAGCATTTGCTGAGTAGCAGTAGGCCATTGTTGTTCATTTTGCCCATGCCATGTTTGCCAAGCACTCCTTTCCATCTTTTATGGTCCTGGCCAACGCGGGCGTTGAAGTCTCCCAGTAGTATCAGCTTGTCATTTGTGGGCACTGAGTGCAGGACGGCACTCAGGTCAGAGTAGAACTGCTCGATGGTCTCCTCTGTGCTGGTCAGTGTTGGGGAATATGCACTGATGATTGTGGCATACCGGTCTTTGCTGAGAGGCAAACAGATCTTCATGAGCCTCTCGCTGATGCCCACAGGCAAGTCTGGCAGCTGTTTGAGCAAACTGGTCTTGATGGCCAGGCCAACACCGTGGATTCTGTCTTCATTTGAGGCTCTACCTTTCCAGAAGAAGGTGTATCCAGTGGTGGGTTCGCTGAGTGATCCCTCTTCTGGTAAGTGTGTTTCGCTTAGGGCTGTGATGTCGATGTTATATCGCGCCAGTTCTTTACCGATTAGAGCTGTTCTTCTCTCAGGTCTTGGGGTATTCTCTCTGTCAAGTAATGTCCTGATGTTCCATGCTCCTAGCAGGAGTTTCTTTGTATTTTTTCTTTGATTTTGACCGCTTAAAGGGGTGACCTGCCAGCTGCGGTGTGCTGACCGGGTGTTTGTAGAGCAGGCAATGTTTGGGACACCTTTTCTAGTCCCCTCCCTTGATTAGGGTGAGCAGTGCTGTCCTAGAGAGGGCTGCGCAGTCGCCCAGGATGCTGCCGAATGTCCCTGCTGCCCACAGGGCCGAGCGACCACTGGTCCATGGGCCGCCTACGTGCAGGATCGTAACTACAACTACCAGTGGTCACCTCCACCTGTTGCGTCGTCACTCCCCCATCGCCGCAGGTCTTGAAGAGGGTGGACGGGGTTAGGATAGATGAGTGTGCACAAAGATACTTGTGCGTGAAGGAGATTTAAGTGGGAAAGTCGATGCACAGAGACAGTCCCACTCTCTTGGCGTTGGAAACCTGGGTCCAGTGGCACGAAAAATTGTTACACCTGGAGATTTCCTCAGCTGCATTGGATGGCCGTGTTGTCCTTTGTGCTCCAACACGCCCTAAGCACTCCACAGTGCTTTGCTGCGTCACCATCTCAGCCGTTGAACCTTCTTATTGGTTTCTTCCATCTGTTCAGCCGAAGCAGTCTTCACATGCTGGGTGAGCAAAGCCCTGGTTCACCAGGGGTCGACGACCCAATGGCTACCCTCACAAGGTTTAGCCGGCCTGTCGAAGCCGTTGCCCTGGGTGTGGCCGCTGCCGCATGCTAGCAGCTACTGGGAGCCACAAGTGAGAGCTGGGTGTCAGGTGGGGGTCAGAGGCTGGAGAGCTGCCCTAGAAGGGCACAACAAGCCCTCCATACCAGAGATACTACCCCTCCCTGAGCACCCCATACACCCCACCACTGGGTACTTAGCCTGTAAACAAGTTGTATCCCCCTCCTCCCCAGAGGAATGGAAAGCTCTTCAAAGGCATCACACTGAGTCACTGACTCTGTGAGCTCAGGAGACACTGAGACTCCTGCTGATCTCCAGACCAAAAGACCTTTGTTCTCACACTGGGAAGAGCCTGAGCTGGATTTGGGTCAGAAACTCCTGGTGAAGAGTCTTGGCGCTGCCATTTACTGCCTGTGTGCCCCTGGGCAAGTCACTGCTCCTTGGTGGCTGTCAGTTCTCTCCTCTGAAAAATGAAAGGTTTGGACTCCAGTGTCATGGGATTTTTCAGTTAGAGAAGATCTTAAAGATTCTTAAAACCTCTTCATTGGACAGAGAAGTAGACAGAAGCTTTAGGAGGTAAAATTCTGCCCTTGCTAAGTCCCCTAATAATAAAGTTGACATTTATGTACTCTGAAGAGGTTAGACTTGATGATCTTTGAAAGACTTTTCCAGTTCTTTAACCAGAGTCCAATATTGCTTTGAAGTTTACAGAGCACTTTACAACTGACTGATAAGACTGGGGCTTTGTTAGCTCCAATTTCCAGAAGAGGAAATTGAGGCTCAGATAAAATGACTTGTCCAAGGTCACACAGCTAAATATCTGGGTCACCATTTGGCATTAGGTCTTCCAGATTACAAAGGCAGAACTATAGCCTTCTGTACCATATTGCTCTAGAATCTTAAGACTTGGGCCCCAGGCACAAGGCAAATCACCTTCCTGATACTCAGTTTCTTTATCTGTAAAAAATATGCTGGTGACCTAAAAGCAAACAATATCATTTTTCAAAAACCTTTACTTTCTGTCTTAGAATCAATACTGTGTATTGGTTCCAAGGCAGAAAAAAGGTAAGGGCTGAGCAATGGGAGTTAAGTGACTTGCCCAAGGTCACACAGTTAGGAAGGGTTTGAGGTCACATTTGAACCCAGGACCTCCCATCTCCAGGCCTGACTCTCTATCCACTGAGCCACTTAGCTGCCTCCCCCCACCCCATTTTGTTTTTGAAGAGAGAGGCAGTGGGGTATAATGAATAAAGATGGCTTCTGAATCAAAAAGACTGATTTCAAGTCCTATTTCTGTAATCTTGAGGGAGAAAATGAACTGTGAGGCCTCGATTTTTCTCATCTGTAAAATGAGAGAGTTCGTCTAGATAGATTAAGTGGATCCTTTTATCAGCAGAATCTACAGTCCTGTGATCTTAATGTTGTGGGATCCAGGGCAAGTCACTTAGGTGTCCCAGGTCATTCTCTAGGTGCCTGGATTGTCAATCAACTGCCAGTTAGCACTGGGGACATTTCTTTGATGGAAGCTCTTTACACTAATGAGTTTGTTCATTCTCCTAAAAGGAGAATCACGATGCTTGCAATTGCATTATAGACTTTGTGGGGTGATTGGGAGGAAGGCCCTGTAGAAATGGGAAGTTCTGCTGCTCGCTCCATCCCTGTTGAAAGTCCTGAGTGCCATCTCTCTGAGAGTCTTGCAAAATCCTTTAGAGACTTTCCCAGATATCCTTATTCCTCCAATCTGCCTTCTCTCTGGAAGAAGCCTTGGGAATCAAAGGGAGCTGGTAGGCAGGTACCAACGGGCTGGTAGGCTTAGCAGGGAGGACCTGTGGCATTGAGTGTGGTGGGAAACTGGGTACACTGGGTGCTGTCCTTTCTCCCTGGAGCCTCCAGCAGAGACCCAGCATCCCAGTGGAGAGAGAGGGGGATACCGGGGAGCTCAGAGATCTGGCCTCTCAGCTGGGGTTTCCCTGGGCCTGCTGGGCTCTCCCAATATGACTTGGCAGGTGTGGGCCTGCTCCCATCTCTGGAGGCCTTGCCTTTGCCAGCTTTATCTCTCCCAACACCCCCAAGAGGTAGATCAGATTTCCGTCCATTGTCGACACAGGATCAAAAGCCCAGCCAGGCTGGGGGCCAAACCTGCATGGAATCCCTGGCCTGGGCAGAGCTCAAACAGTCCTTTGCCTATGGGTCTTCTCTTCCCCTCTGCCTGGCAGACTCCCTCCCTCCAGCAAAGGGCACTGCCCCGAGGTCTCAGAATCAGCCTCTGCCCAACATCCAGAGCCACACGTAGGGTCAGTTCTAGACCAACAAGGCAGGGGCCAGGGAGGGAGTCTCTCTGGGAGACTATAGGAGCCTTCCTCCCAGGGCTTAAAGGCCGGCCCAAGTAATTTTCCTTTAGGGAGGAGTAGTTTTCCCTCTCATCTCTGGAATCCACACTGCATACCATCACTCCTGGCTTCCCAGCTTTCCCTCCACATCCTCCCAGCCAATGCCCAAGGGCCATCCACACTTCCTCCTTAACCAAGGCCAGCCCAAGCAGAAGAGGTCCCAAGAGACAGATAGTCAAGACTTGTTCCCACTATTCCCAAGTAAGGCCTGAGATAACCCAGCTGTTCCCAGTGCACTAGTACTCTTCCCTCTAATGACATGTGGACAGATGTGCTGTCCCCTGAAGGCCAGGCAGCAGTCCAGCTTATGCGCAAATTAGTTTAATACCACAGATAAAATATCCACCGACCAAGAGCCTTGAACCGGAAGTCAAGAGACCTGGGTTCTGTAGCCAGCCACTAACTTTCTGTACTGCCAATCAATTCCTTTCTCTGGGCCTCAGTTTTCTGTTTTGTAAAATGTAGAGGCTGGACAAAATGATCTCTAAGATTCTTCTTATATTCTTTGGCCCTTCCCAGCTCTGACATTCTCTGTTCTAAGCTCTCTCCCAACTCTGACATTCTCTGTTCTAAGGTCTCTCCCAGCTCTGACATTCTCTGTTCTAAGCTCCCTCCCAGCTCTGACATTCTCTGTTCTAAGGACTCTCCCAGCTCTGACATTCTCTGTTCTAAGGTCTCTCCCAGTTCTGACATTCTCTGTCCTAAGGTCTCTCCCAGCTTTGACATTCTCTGTTCTAAGGACTCTCCCAGCTCTGACATTCTCTGTTCTAAGGTCTCTCCCAGTTCTGACATTCTCTGTCCTAAGGTCTCTCCCAGCTTTGACATTCTCTGTTCTAAGGACTCTCCCAGCTCTGACATTCTCTGTTCTAAGGTCTCTCCCAGTTCTGACATTCTCTGTCCTAAGGTCTCTCCCAGCTCTGACATCCTCTGTCCTAAGGTCTCTCCCAGCTCTGACATTCTCTGTCCTAAGCTCTCCCCCAGCTCTGACATTGTCTGTTCTAAGGTCTCTCCCAGCTCTGACAGTCTCTGTTCTAAGGTCTCTCCCAGCTCTGACATTCTCTGTTCTAAGCTCTCTCCCAGATCTCCTCTGTTCTAAGATCCCTCCCAGCTGTGACATTCTCTGTTCTATGATTCCTCCCAGATTTTTTCTGTTCTCAGCTCTGACTTTAAGATCCTTTCCAGTTCTGACTTTGTGTCCTAAGCTCCCTCCCAGCTCTGATATCCTATGTTCTAAGGTCCTTCTCAGCTCTGACATCCTGTGTTCTAAGGTCCTTCCCTGCAATGATATTTCTGTGTTCTAACAGTCCTAGTGCTGACACTGTGTTCTAAATAAGGTTCTTCTCAACTGTGACATTCTCCGTTCTAGATCCCATTCTAGTCCCCTCTCTGGTCCTCTAATAATTAGCGGTCCTATACTCTTTCCATTTGAGAAAATTATAAACTCAGTAAGCCTGAGGTCCCCCAGGGCATTGGCTGTGACAAGCCAGCCAATTTTTCTCACTTCAGAGGTGCCTTTGTTTGCTCTGTTTCCTCCAGTCCTTCCATGCCCCTCTCCCTATTTCTCTTCCTACCCTTTAACTTTGTAACAACATTACTCTCCAGTTTGAAAATCTCTTCCCAGCTTAGGAAAATGGTCCACATGGGGAGAGGCCCAGAGAATAGGCATTTGGAAGAGCTGAGGGCATCGAGCCCAGATGTACAGCCAGGACTGGGTGGGAGGGTGAGAGGAGGGGACCTGCTGGTTATCTTCTAGTATTGGATGATGAGGCTTTTGGAAAAGGGATTAGCTTTGTTCTGCTTGGCCCCAGAAGGCTGAACTCGGAACCTTGGGTGAATGTTGGGGGAAGGCATGTACAAGAAAGACTTGAGAACTTTCTAGTAGAGGGATGACTCCCGTCTCTACCTGAGGAGGTCCAGGTGGGCTGCTTCCCTTTAAATGGAGAAGGTCCACTTGGGAAGCATCGCTGGAGAGACTCCTTCCTTGTGACCCTAAGATTCTAGGGAAAGAAACTTGGCCTGCGGGAGGAGCCACGGTTCTGGTGTCAGTGGATAAGGGTTTGAATCCCATCTCAGACACTTATTCCCCCAGGAACCTCTTACAAGACAGCTTTGGAAGAGCCGAGAGCTCAAGAGCCATCATCCAAAGATATCTACTGAGTGGCAAAAGAGCCAGATAAAGTAACTTCGTGCCAGGCACCGTGCTAAAAGCCAGGGATAGAAATATAAGCAAGCAACCCCATTGGGATTGCTGAGGGGCTTATATTCTAATAGGAGAAGGTCATTAGGTGTGACTCCTCTCCTCTCCCTGCCCTTCATTTCTCTTCCTGTGTCAAGAAAACAGGTTGAACAGGATGCAAAAACAATAGAATTATAGATCTAATAATAGATTATAGAGGCCATGAGTCTAATCTCTTCATTTTATCAATGAAGAAACTGAGGCACAGTAGTTAAATGCCTTGTCCAAGGTCACACAGGGAGTTAGAGTTCAATCTCTCCATTAAAAAAAAAAACCTGGCCTTCCATCTTAGAATCAATACAATGTATTGGTTCTAAGGCAGAAGAGCAGTAAGGACTAGGCAATGGGGGTTAAGTGACTTGCCCAGGGTGACCCAGATAGAAAGTGTCTGAGTCCAGTTTTAAACCCAGGACCTCCTATTTCTGGGCCTGGCTTTCCATCCACTGAGCCACCCAGCTGCCCCCAAATCTCCTCATTTTAAAGGTGAGGAAACTGAGGCATGGCAGTTCAATGATTTGTCCAAGGTCACACAGAGAGTAAGCCCAATCTTCTCATTTTACAAATTAGGAAACTGAGGCATGGCAGTTATATGCCTTGTCCAAGGTCACACAGGAAGTAACTGACAGACCCAGGACTAGAACTCAGGTCTTGTGACCCCAACTTCATTCCACTTCCTCTTCCAATAGTGTTAAATAAAATCACTCTTTCAAGGAGTTTATAGTCTTTTTCAATCTCCTCCATTCCTGGCATAAAGGAAACAACTGCCTACATCCCACATGCCCTGCAGGAAGTTTCAGCAGTTCTCACATTCTCCAGCTGGCCCAGGAAGCTTGGTTTTAGTGCTCATTCAGCATGGTCTGACCTTGGTGGTTTGAGCTTCTCCCACTGTGTGGGAATCCTTTACATCCTAGGATTTAGAATGAGAAGGGGCTTTCTGGGTCACAAGATCCCAGATCCCAGATCCAAAGCTCAGAGACCATCTAGTTGAACCTCTTCCTTTTCTAGAAGGAGAAACTGAGGCACAGAGAAGTGACTTGTCCAAGGTCACACCAGGTCAAAAAGCAGCTGAGTTGGGATTCATAGGATTAGAGCTGGAAGGCTCCTCCAAAGTCAGTCCAACTTCCTTGCTTAACAGAAAGGGAAATGGAAGCAAAAATATGGGCTGCAACTTGTCCAAAGTCACATAGTAAGTGGTGAGCTGGGATTTGAACTCAGAGCTTCATGGCTCCTAACCCAGCCCTCTTTCCAGGCTTTTGGAAGGGTATTGGCTTCTCTTCTTGCTCAGAGCCTGATCAGGAGAGGGCCAGACTCTGACATATCTCTACTATTCTGGAAACCATTTGCTTGGGGTTGGCAGGGATTTGGAGGAGGGGCCCTTTCTTTGTGTGTTTCTGATTAAGACAAGCCCAGAGGCCCCCTGCGAGATGTCAGTGCTGGGCAGCAACAGGAGGCCCTAAATGGAACAGGGGACTGTTTTCAGATAAAGAGGATGTTTGCCTTGAAACAGCCAGAAAGACAGGTCCTTGCAGATGAGGACAGCCTAGTCCAGGGAGAAGAACAGGGAATTTAGAGTCAGAAAAACTGAGTTCAAATCCCACCTGGGAAACCTTGTAAGGACAGGTACTGATCTACATTGGTCCAGGGAGTTTCTTTATTGGGAGTATCTTGGATTGGAAGGGAACTCAGAGATAACTCAGACAAACCCCAACCCTCTGTAGCCTTCCTGAGAAGTGCTTATTCACCTTTTGCTAGAAGACTCTTCATGAAAGGAAACTCATCACCTTCTGACTGGGTGGCTAAGTGGGCAAAGCACTGGACCTGGAGTTAGGAAAATTTGAGTTCAAATCTAGCTTTAGGTGTATGACCCTGGGCAAGTCACTTAACCTTAACTTGCCTCAGTTTCCTCAGTTGTAAAATGGGGATAAAAATAGCACTTACTTCCCAGGGTACTTGTGAGAATCACGTTAGGTATTATCTCTAAAGTGCTTAGCATAGTGCCTGGCACATGGTAGACATTTAATAAATGCTGGTTTCCTGCCTTTCTGAGAGGTAAAAAGGTATGTGGGGGGAGAGGAGGAGACTTATTCAGGGATAACGTTTACAAAGGGCTGCGGGTACCATACCTAAAATCCTTGCAGGATGCCTTCTGAATATTGCAGGATCAGGGAGCCACTGAGGGAGCTTCTTGGGGAAGCTTGTTGTACTGTTAGAATCAGAAGGTCTGAGCTGAAATCCCAGGTCTGCTCTACACTTCTGCTCTGGGACCTTAAACAAATCACTCCCTCTTGCTGGCCTCTGTGCTTTTATTTATTCATTCATGTCCAACTCTATGACCCCATTTGGGGTTTTCTTGGCAGAATTACTGGAGTGGTTTGTCATTTCCTTCTCCAACTCATTCCACAGATGAGAAAACTGAAACAGACAAGATCTAAGTGACTTGCCCAGGGTCACCCAGCTAGTAAGTATCTGAGGCTGGATTTAAACCTTTCTGACTCCAAACCTAGTGCTCTATCCACTGCACCTCCTAGCCCTCATCTGTCTGCAAAATGAGATGTATACTTGGCCTTGATAATTCCTAATATACCTCTAAACATGAGGATCCATTTGGGAAGGCGAAAGGCGACGGGAACCAACTCCTGTTTGATTCCGTGTTAAAGAGGAGGAAATGTGGGCACCCAGATGTGGAATTAGAGGCCCCTGCTCCCCAGGGTCACAAGTTGGGGGAGTTGGGGTCAGACACTGTTCCTTGTCTGTCTGACCCTGCGATGACACGGTATCTCAAAAGAAAACACAAAGGAAGACTGGCCCCAGCAAGGGGAAGGGGTCAAGTGCTTATTTCCATTCATGACATTCCCCTAGATTTATATAACATGAACAGTTTATTCTGATCTAGACTAGAAAATTTGCTTTGTGAAATCTGCAACAAAGAATGTTTGGTTTAGAAAAAGAAAAAATCAAATCAGCAAATGTTTTACTAGGAGATACACATGCCCTTCTCTCTTTGGGGGTGTTAATTTGTAGATATTAATGATCTGTTTCATGGCTCACTGTAGTCAAAGAATTCCTCACCTAGCAAGCACTTCTAGTGATGAACCCACTCCATACTTTCCTTTACAGACTGGACAGCAGACAGTTTGTTGCTAGAATGGGTGAGATTTGCAAATAACTGGGAGTTAATGACTGTAGCTAAAATACTGGATGAGAGAGTCAGGATTCAAAAGATTGGGGCAGACTAGTATATAGGGTTAAATTGAATAAGATGAAATTGAACAGGATTTTTTAAAACTCATACTTGAATTAAAAAATCAGTTTCACAAGTATGAGATAAATGTAAATTTTTATACTTGGGTTCAAAAAATCAGTTTCAGAATTGATTGCAAATTCATAGCTAGAAAGTAAGTTGGAGGTCACATTAATCCATTAAAAAACCAAATCAATCCTTACCTTCTGTCAGAATCATTACTAATATTGGTTCCAAGGAAAAAGAGTGGTAAGGGCTAGGTAAATGAGGTTAAGTGACTTGCCCAGGGTCACATAGCTAGGAAGTATCAGGCCAAATGAACCTAGAACCTCCCATCTCCAGTTCTGGCCAGTTCTGGCTCTCTATCCACTGAGCCACCTGGTTGCCTCCTCTCCAATCCATTTTAGAGATGGTGAAACAGAGGAATAACAGAAATGGGATTTGAACTTTAAGTCCTCAGGCTACAAATCCAGTGGCTTTTCCTGCTATGGTACCATGTTCTCTCTATTGTATTTCACAAGTACCAGATGGAAGAATCCTGGCTAGATGGCAGTCCATCTGAGAAAAGGTCTGAATCAATATGGCAGCCAAAACCTGAGGTGGACTTGGGCTTCATTAAAAGGATCATAGTGTCCAGGACAGACATGGAGATAATCCTGCAGTTCTTGGCCCTGGTCAGACCATATCTAAGATAGTTTGTTCAATGCTCTGTATCAGTATTAATTGGTTGGTGAGCCTGAGAGGAGGACCATCAAGAGAGTGATGGCCCTTGAGATCATGCAGATGCAGACCGGTTGAAAGGGTTGGGGAATATTTGGTGTCCTGTTTGGAGAAGAGGATCCACAAATGTCTTCCAAAGTCTGAAGGGCTATTGTGTGTGAGAGGTGTGCAATGGGGCCTTACTGGCCTCGGAGACAGTGCTAGAAACAATGGGTAGAAGTTACAGGGAGACAAATGGGGGGAATGGAGCTATCCCAAAGGGAATGGGCTGTCTTTGGATATAGTGGGTTCTTCTCACGGGACATCTTCAAGCAAAGGTTAGATGAGCCCCCGGGCGGATGTGGAGGGCATTTTTGTTCAGGTGTGGGTTGGAAAGGGTGACTTGGGAGTCCCCTTTCAACTCTCAATCCTATTATTCTATCTATCACTTCTCTTCCTTGCTCATGACAGCATTTTGGCCCCAGTGTCAAGGCTGGCTTTTTGGGCCTGGGTACACCCTGCTCTGAGTTTCAGGGGCTAGGGCAAATGATGGGACTGCACTACAGAAAAGCAGGGTCCCTACCTTTGGTAGTGTTGGGGGATGCTACTCCTGGAAGTGGGCTAAAGGATCCTGTAAATGTTTACTTCTCCCCAATACTCCTGTCCCCACATCTCTCCCCAACTCTCCTTTGCTCCTGCTCCCCCACACCAAAACACACAGACAGACAGGCAGACACACACACACCCCACAGATCAATCCCTACAGATCTCTCTGGAAATCCAAAGTCTAACTCACTTCTGGGGTTATCCAAGCTGCCCTGAAGGCCCCTTTGGCAGGTGCTGCTCTGCCTCCCCCAGCCCCAGGCTGCCAGCAGGGGCCCATCTCCATCAGATCCATCCTCCCCTGCGGGCCCACCCTGGGTCTCTGGGACCCAGGTGCAGCTTTGAGGATTAAGGAGAGATCGAAGGAGAGGATTTTGCCCCAACTGTGTTCCAGCTGAAGCCTTTCACTCTGAGAAGTGTCCCCCTGGTCTCTCTGCCATCTGTCCTGGCTCTGGGGCTTTCCTGGCCAAAGGATCCTGATTGGCTTGGGCAGAGCCACCAGACCTGATTGTGTGCATGCCCACAGGACCAGTAAATGCAGCTGGGCTGACACGGATTTGGGTCCTTTGGGGAACTTGCCAAGTTCATCCTCCCTCTTGCTCCATCCTAGAAAGTAGAATCCCAGCCCTCTCCTTGAATCAACTTCATGCAGCATTAGGTTCTTTCCAGCCAACCAGCTACCCCAATCATAGGTACATAGACTTGGGGGGCTTTTACTGGAAAATATGCTGAGCTTGGTGTTAAGCAAGCCCTTGGTATTAGGCACACCATCCATGAGACCTACTTAGATGATTATAGGTAAGTCACTTAACTTTGTTAAAAGTCTGATTAATTTTTTAAAAAATAATAGTCATTTCTGGAAATATTCATCTTCCCTCCTCCAAATTGGTCTATCCATAACTTGCTCTTTTTTAGTTTCTTTATCTTCTGTCTTAGAATTAATACTGTGTATTGATTCCAAGGCAGGAGAATGGTAAGGGGTTACACAACAGAGGTTAAGTGACTTGCCCAGGGTCACACAGATATGAAATGTCTGATGCCAGATTTGAAGACCCTTTTGTCTCTAGGCCTGGCTGCCAATCCAATGAGCCATCCAACTGCTTCTCATCTATAACTTCTTTAAGCCTCAGTTTCCTCATCTGTAAAATGGGTTCATCATCATGTAGCTGTAAGCTCAAATGAACTAATATGTATATAGCAATTTACAAACTTTAAAATGCTAGATGAATGTCAATTATTATTATTAATTCCCAGGTTTTCATGCTACATGCCCCAGTAAAATGGAATGAGTCCTGGGCTCAGAGGCAAGGAAACCTAGGTTCAAAGACAGGCTCTGCTACTTTTTATTTATGTGACCTTAAACAGGTCACCTTCTCTTAGGGACTCAGTTTCCTTTTCTGTTAAATGGATGCTATCTTATTTATCAATTAGAAATGTTTTGGATGTTTGATAGAGGGCCAAGGGATGAGCTCTCAAATTGTACTTAGTGATCTGCATGTGAGAACTTGGGGGTCTTGATCTCCAAGAGAATCATTTGACCAAATTAATTGGTATTGTCTGGTTCCGTTAAGAAATTAATTTAATACCCAGGAAAATGACTAGGTCTTTATCCCAAAGAGATAAAAAGGGGATAAAGACCTACTTGTACAAAAATATTTATAACTGCATTTATTGTGTTAGCAAAAATAATTGGAAACTAAAGGTATATCCATCAATTGAGGAATGGCTGAACAAATTGTGGTGTAGGGTGGTGATGGAATACTACTGTGCTGTAATGAATGAGAACAGGACAATTTCAGAAAGAGCTGGAAACACCTCCATGAACTGATGTGGAGTGAAATAAGCAGAACCAGGAGAGCATCATACACAGCAAGTGCAATATGGTGGAACAATCAAATGGGATAGACTTCGATACTCTCAGCAATATGATGATCCAGGACAATTCTGAGGGACTTAGGACAAAGAATACTCTCCACCTCCACAGAAAGAACTGTGGGAGTCAGAATGCAGATGAAGGTGTATGATTTTTCCATTGTTTATTTGGGTTTATGTTTGGGGGTTTTGGTTTTGTAAGATTACTCACAAAAATGAACAATATGGGGAAAAATTAAATTAAATGAGTACCCAGGAAAAAATTGGAAGCCATCAATTCTACGCAGCCCATGCCATTATTTTGTCATGGGGCACCACTATAAAAACTAAAACCATTAGGATCATAGGATTATAGATTCAGAACTAGCTAGAACCTTCAAGGCCTTTTAGCTCACAGATGAAGAAACTGAGGCCATACAGGAGTAGTCTTATCCCAAAGAGCATACAAATAGTATCTGAGCCAGGCTTTAGCCAGTCAGAGTTCAAAGACTGGAGTCTTCTTTTTGGTCTCCTTCCTGCATTTAACTCTTTCTCTTCTGTCTCTTTTCATTCCTTTCCTGAAGGTTTTCTCAAGTTCTATGAGTAAGTCGAGATTCTTCTCAGAGTTTAAAGGCTGCAGTTCAGTCTGAAAATAAGGATTTCTTTCCTTGGAGAGTTTTCATAAATGTCTGGACTCTAGAGCACAGGGATGGAGGAGTGAACATCTTGGGCTTTCTGCCTGGCTAGTAGAGAGAAGTGATGGTCTTGACCACCCCTAGTGGCCATCCTAGATATCACACCTACCCATTCTAGTGCTTTTTATTTTATTTTAAAACCCTTACCTCCATCTTAAAATCAATACTATGTACTGATTCCAGGCAGAAGAGCAGTAAGGGCTAGGCAATGGGGGTTAAGTGAATTTCCCAGGGTCACTAGGAAGTATTGGAGGCCGGATTTGAACCCAGGACCTCCCATCTCTAGGTTTGCTGCCCCCCTCTAATGCCTTTTAGAACTCATCTTGATGATCAAAAATCCTAGATGGGTTTCCGGGAATGGCACTGCCAAATTAGGCCACTCAGGCACCTCCGTGACCCATACTGCCCACTTTCTGCAAGCCACTTAGCAAAATGCAAGGGCAACTGGTGAGAGCAGATCTATGGCAGGGCTTTGGGGGCGGTACTAACCAGTGAAACCCAGAATGTCTAGACAAGGGCACCTGGTGACTAATGCTAGCTATCCTGCAGTCTGGGCACTCCACCAGCCTCCTCCCTGCACACCCTTCCCTGTGACACACCATGCCCTGGCATGTGCCCCGGTGAGCTACATCCCCTCCTCCTCTGGGTGTTATCTTAGCGTCCACAGCCTTCAGCCAGTCTATCGAGCTCAAGGCTGGCTCTCACCCTTTACCAACAACTGATAACAGGTCAGATTAAGGTAGGGGAGGGGATCATGAAGCGTCTCCCTGGCTTCCTCCAAATCTCTCACCCCTCTTAATTCCGGTGCTTTCCCTCTGTTAATTATTCCCTATTTATCCATTATATAGATATATTATTTGTAACATCTTTATAAATATGTAGATATTATCTGTGGTATATTTATATACATATATATTATTTACACTTTCACAAAATATGTTATAGATTCCTAAAACATTTATATATTTATAAAATCTAAATTATATATTCAAAAATATATTATTTATATATTTATAAAAATAGTATAGAGTATATATATAAAATATAGTATATAGCATATATCTATAAACATTATCATATATTCATATATTTATAAAATATAGTATATAGCATATATCTATAAAACATTATCATATATTCATATATTTATAAAATATAGTATATAGCATATATCTATAAAACATTATCATATATTCATATATTTATAAAATATAGTATATATTATATGTTTACAAAATATAATATATAGTATATATTTATAAAATATTTGCATAGTTATAAAACAATGTTATATATTATTTATATATTTATAAAATATATTATATATTCCTAAAATATATTATATAATTTTATATATGCATAAAATATAGTACGTATTATATATTCGTAAAATATTTGTATATTTAAATATATTATTAGACTTAAACTATATTATACATTATTTATATATTTATAAAATATAGTGTATGTTATATATTTATAAACATATTTATATGTTTAAATTTTATTATATATTATTTATCTATTCATAAAATATCTACATATTTATCTATAAATATGTTATATATGTTTATTTAAAATGATATATTTATAAAAGGCCATTCTATAGCTTGCTCTGTATATATTTATTTGCACATTGGCTCCCATATTAGACTGTAAGCTCCTTGAGGGCAAGGACTAGCTTTTGTCTCTTTTTGTATCTTCAGCCCTTAGCACAGTGCCTGGTACAGAGTAGGAGCTTAATAAATGCTTATCATGATTCTAAAAAAAAAGAAATTGAAGGGATTAAAGGAGGCAGTGAGGAAACTAAACTTTCACTCTTCAACATGATATGCTTAGAGAAGCTCTGAAAATCAACTCAAAAGCTAGTAGAAATAATGAATAACTTTAGCACAGTTGCGGGGTCCCAAGAAATACTCGACACAACCTATGCTTGAATGAGGGCTTGCATTTCTTTTATGCAGACTTTCTTCCCTTCTGTATGCACATGTTAAATACTTCTCTAAGAATGGAAGTTCCTGGAAGGCTGGGGCTTCTTCATTTTTATTTTTGCTTAGCTAGTCACTGGACCTTAGGGGGGTGCTCAATAAATGCTATTGATTAACTATTAATTGACTATTGATTGAAAAGACAGCACAGTGTAAGCATCTGGCTCATGGACACCTTTGGCTGTGTTTGGGGAAATCAATGGATTCTCTCCCAGAATCCCTTTTTTTTTTTAACCCTCACCTTCCATTTTAGAATCAATATTGTGTATTGGTTCCAAAGCAGAAGAGTGGTAAGGGCTGAGCAATGGAGGCTAAGTGACTTGCCCAGGGTCACCCAGCTAAGAAGTGTCTGAGGCTAGATTTAAACCCAGGACCGCCTGTCTCTAGACCTGGCTCTCCATCCACTGAGCCACCCAGCTGTTTCCAAGTCATAGTCTTTTTTTTTTTAAACCCTCACCTTAGAATCAATACTGTGTATTGGTTCCAAAGCAGAAGAGTGGTAAAGGCTAGGCAATGGGGGTGAAGTGACTTGCCCAGGGTCATACAGCTAGGATTTGAACTCGGGACCTCCTCCCTCTGGGCCTGGCTCTCCATCCACTGAGCCACCCAGCTGCCCCCATAGAATCACCTTTTTAAATGCATAAAATAAAATCTAGAGGGTGCTGGATGAAGTCAATTACCTTGAATTGCAATATTCAAATTATGAAAGAAGTTCATAGGCCTCGGGATTACACCCCAAAGTAGGTCCGGTCTCAGACTGAGTTTGCACAGGGTTCAAATCTCATTTGCTCCCTTGAATAAAATCCCTTCACTTCTCAGTGCCCTCAGGCGAGTCCCTAAACTGTATATCACCGAGCAGGTCCTTTGGCACCCTTTCCATGCATCACACGGTTCCCACTACGTAAAGGCTCTCCCTGGGACCCTTGACTGGAGAAGCATCAAGTGCGGGGAAACCTGCTGGGAAGCCCAGGTGGCCTCTGCATCTGGGCTCCCCTGGAGGGCAGCCCCTCCCACGGGGGACAGAGCCACATGACGGGGCTTGGGGAGAGCCGCCTCTTGTTTGCCCGAGCCCTTGGCTTTAATTATGGGCTTCATTAGCCAGCTAGAATTACAAGCAGATTTGCCAGCGAGATTACCTGCTCCTCAGAGTCACACAGCAGTGAATGATGGCCAAAGAGCCCATCAGCCTCTGTTCTCTTCTCTACAACATCCTCTCACCTGGCAAGGCTTCTGCGCAGCCTCCAGAAAGGCTTAGAGACTTGTGTTCTGGTTGCAAGGCAGAAGAGCGCCAGGGCTGGGCAATGGGGGTTAAGTGACTAGTCCAGGGTCACACAGATTTTTTGAAACCCTCACCTTCCCTCTTAGAATCAATATCATGTATTGGTTCCAAGGCAGAAGGGCTAGGCAATGGGGGTTGAGTGACTTGCCCAGGGTCACACAGCTAGGAAGTGTCTGAGGCCAGATTTGAACCCAGGACCTCCCAACTCCAGTCCTGACAATGGACTCTTATGCTACCTCACATTTTTAAGCCCCTACTATGTGTCAGGAACTGGGCTAAGTGCTAAGGATCTGATTAAGAAAAAGACAGCCCCTGTCCTCATAGAGCTTATAATCTAATGGGGGGGGGAGGTTATACTCAAAGGAATCAGGAAAGTGGAGGGGGAGGGAGGAGAAGCCAGGGGCCCCCCTGCTCCATTTTCATGGCTTTGAAACCAGGCCCAGCAAAGTAGAGAGGACTGAGCATCCAGTTCCTTGAAACGATCATGCCTTGTTCCATGCACACGTTGTGTTTACTGATCTGCTTGCCAGTTGTACCCCAGAGGCAGCATGTTTTTGTTTTGTTAGTCATTTAACAAATGCTTGTGAGTCCCAGTCCCTTCCAGGTGGGCATACACACTCAGTCCTAGCCATCGGGGGGCAGGCTCCTGGCTCCAGGTCTGCTACACCAGAGCCTCTGGTTATAGACAGAGGGAATAACTTGTGTCCTTCTTCTCTGAGTTCCCAGGGTAGAAATCTGCAAAGGGCTTTGCTCCCAAAGGGACTAATTATCACTTGTTCTAAAAGTGCTTCTATTCTCTAGATTCTCCCTTAATTATCTCTTGGAGCCTTTCGACCAAGAGTATTTGCATAACAGAAAGTAGGCAGAACTGGCCTTGACTTTCTCCAGTTCCCAGTAAAGACAAAAAGAAGCCAGGAAAAGTTTAACTTAATCTTGAGAAGTGAAAACCAAATCAAGACGTTTTCAGGACTGTTGTTCAGTTGTGTCACACTCTTCCTGACCCCAAGGACCTCTGTCTATGGGATTTTCTGGGCAAAGATACTGGAGTGGTTCGCCATTCCCTTCTCTAGCTCATTTGACAGAGGAGGAAACTGAGGCAAACAGGGTTCAGTGACTTGCCCAGGGTCACCCAGCTAGACTCTGAGGCTAGATTTGAACTCAAGAAGAGGAGTCTTTCTGACTTCAGGTCTGGCACTCTATGCCCATCTGGGTATTTCAGGATTAGGAATTGCCAATTATCGATGGTCCCAGAGGACCATGAGGAACTGAATTCCCCTCTGCGAGCTGTTTTTCTTATGAGGAAGCTCAGAATTTAAAGCTTAGAAGGGACCTTGAACCCAGTCCAGATGCCTCACTTTTATATGAAGAAGCCGAGGTCAGAAACAGTCACGGGATTTGCTCACTATCACATGGGTACTTAGAGATTCAAACTCAGGTCCTTTGATTCTAAATTACTCATTCTTTTATCTCTAGCCCAGGAGTAATTAATTTTCATTGATGTTCTGGACCCCTGGCTCGGGATGGTGAAATCTATGGATTCTTCAGAATAACATCTTTAAAGGAATAAAAGAAAATACAGAAGATTACTAAGAAAACTGATCATATTGAAATTGTTATCTATTTATCTAAGTTCATAAAACTCAGGTTAAACTCCTCTGAGTCTGAATCTTTATGTGTCCTCCTGTAGCACATTGATGCTTCCAACCATCCTGGTAGGTGGATGAATTAGTAATCATTCATTCATTCATTCATTCATTCATTTATGATGGTGGGAATAAAGAGTTGTTTTCACCTTGCTTAGATAAGAAAGGCAAAATAAGAAGAGTTTTAATTAGGATAAACTAAGTTTAAAGAAACAAGTCTACTTTCTTTTATCCTTTTTGCTAGCTTAAAAAGTTTCCTAAGGCAGTTAGGCATTAAACATTACTGGAGTGGCTCGCCATTCCCTTGTCTAGCTCATTTGACAGAGGAGGAAATTGTGGACTGTAAGCCAGGCCTAGATAGGAGAGGTTCTGGGTTCAAATGTGACCTCAGACACTTTCTAGCTGTCACCTGACCCCCATTTGCCCAGCCCTTATAGCTCTTCAGACTTGGAATCAATATACAGGATTGACTCTAAGACAGAAGGTAAAGGTTAAAAAAAAAAGTTTCCCTAAGTGTATGGAATAGGAATTTAGGTTTAAGCATAGAAAGAATGACCACCCTATGCCCTTCCCCATCAATAGTCTTTAAAAGGCTAAGCAGGCAAGGTAGGAAGACTGAATAGCCCAGGCTTTGGCTGACCCCACTGGCTCTCCATCCTGGGGATCCCAGACCTGGAAGATAGAGACACAGGCCTGTTCGGGGATAAGCACTAGTGACTTCTAGGCCTTGAGCATCAAGCGTGGCAGTCCCCTGGATAGGGAAGTGGAACTATTGAACTTGTGAGAGAATCAGGGCTTCTTGGAGCTGGAACTAGAAAACAGTATGTTGGAGTGTGGAGAGACTCAATTTCTTCTTTTTGGAGATGAAGAAATGAGTCCCATAAAAGTGAATTGATTTGCTCAGTGACACAGTAAGTTTTGGTCAGAAATAGGACTAAAGCCTAGGCCCCCTGACTGTTTCCTTTGTTCTCTTATTTTGCTTCCAGTCAGAGTGCTTCATAAATGCTTGTTGATTGATTAATAAATAGTTATGGGGGCAGTGATGTAGAACAGTGGCTAGAAAGCCAGGTCTGGAGACTGGAGGTCCTGGGTTTAAATCTGGCCTCAGACATTTCCCAACTGTGTGACCCTGGGTAAGTCACTTGACCCCCATTGCCTAGCCCTTACCACTCTTCTGCCTTGGAATCAATTGATTCCAAGATGAAAGGTAAGGGTTAAAAAGAAATTAGTCATGCAGCAATATTATACTGTGATCACCTATGAAAGACTTTGCTACTCTCAGCAATACAATTATCCAGGACAATTTTGAGGGACTTATGAAAAAAGAATGCTCTCCACCTCCAAGGAAAGAACTTTTGGAGTTGGAATCCAATCAAAGTGTGCCACCTTTCACATTTGTTTATTTATAGTTTTATTTTGGGCTTCTCATTTTATATGAGCATTCTCTTACATCAATGATCAATATGGAAGTATGTTTTGAATGATGATACATGTATAATCCAGAAAAAAAAGTTATTGGTTAATCCTACTCAGAATTCAAGCTCTTCTTTTCTCTGTTTCCATCCCTGCTTACCATCTTGGAGTCCATGTTACCATGGGGGCCACAGCAACATGGCCTGTTATCCCAAAGTATCTCACTCTGGGCGTGCCCATCTCTACATCTTGCATCATAAGAACTGGTTGTCTTTCAGAGTTCTGTTTCCAAAACATCATATCCTTGATCCCATATCATGGAAATAGCTGCTTTACCACCCAAGTCTGCCCCAGAAAGTGACAGGAGACAAAAACATCCCCACCCTAGAAAATAAAATCCAAAGGTAGAAGAGCTATTCTTAGGGTACAACAAATGGGATAAATAGCCAGTCACTTATTTCTGTGTAACCTTAGTTGGCAGGTTCCTTCCTTCCTTCCTTCCTTCCTTCCTTCCTTCCTTCCTTCCTTCCTTCCTTCCTTCCTTCCTTCCTTCCTTCCTTCCTTCCTTCCTTCCTTCCTTCCTTCCTTCCTTCCTTCCTTCCTTCCTTCCTCCTTCCTTCCTTCCTTCCTTCCTTCCTTCCTTCCTTCCTTCCTTCCTTCCTTCCTTCCTTCCTTCCTTCCTTCCTTCCTTCCTTCCTTCCTTCCTTCCTTCCTTCCTTCCTTCCTTCCTTCCTTCCTTCCTTCCCTTATTCTCTGACTTAGTATCAATTCTAAGGCTGAAAAGCAGTAAGGTGATTTGCCCAGATCACACAGCTAGAAGGTGTCTGAGGTAACCCAGGACCTCTCAAGTCCAGGCCTGGCAATCTAGCCACTGTGTTACTAGCTGCCCCCATGGCAGGTTGGTTTCAAAGAAACTCTTTCCTAACATGAAAAACAGGGATAATAAAGAGTCCTGAGCTCACAGCATTGTTGTGTGAATCAAAAGAGATGATATATGCAAAAAAGTATACAATAAACTTTGAAGGACTAGACAAGGGTTAGTTCCCCAAAAGTCTCCAGACAGCTTTAAGCTTTATTAGCTTTTAGGATATTCTATAGAAATGTGAATTGTTTCAAACAATTGGCACACACTTATTAAGTGCCTGCTGAGTTCCCCAGATATTAGAGAGATTAGGTTAGATATGCCAAATACAAACAGAATTGAAAGGCTGCCCTTATCCTAAAGGAGATGGCATTTTAAAAAATCCTTACCTTTTGTCTTAGAATGCATACTAAGTATTGGTTCCAAGGCAGAAGAGCTGTAAAGGCTACATCAATGGAATTAAGTGACTTGGGTAGGGTCTCACAATTAGGAAGTGTCTGAGCCAAATTTGAACCCAGGATCTCCAGTCTCCAGGCCTGGCATTCTATACTCTGAGCCACCTAGCTGCCCCAAAGGAGATAACATTGTAATGGGGGGAGATAAAGGAAAAGAAAGGAATGATGATGATGATGGTGAGGAAGAAGATGACTTTTATTTCTGTAGTACTTTAAGGACTACAAAGCACCTTCTTTGCTTACTGCCTCTTAAGTGTCACGTTCGCTATCATCATCTTCATCGTCTTGATCTTTTTCCTCCTCACAGGCTTGCTAAGAAGACTGAATGAGATAACGAATGTAAAATGCATTACTACCTGTAAATTGGGATATAAGATGAGCCATGATCATTGTTATTCCCTTTATGGGGCAGAGTGGCCAAAGGTGAGAAGCTTAATGACCATTTCAGGACGCCATGCCCTTGCCTTCGGGGAAGAGTCAGAATCATCCTAGAAAGATGGTGCTTAATGAGGGCTGGTCAAAATGACTGCGGAATTGTTATGGACTTCCAGGCACCTCCATCTGAGTCAACAGTGAAGTAGTCCAGACAATTATCCTGTAGGCATTCATAATGATTGGGGGATGGATGGGGAGAATGCTGTCCCAAGGAAACTTGGGCTCTACTGAGAGAGGGGCTTAATGTCTAGAAGGGAAATGGCTAATAGTCCTACTGTCTTCTGCTCTGAGTGTGGTTCTAGGTACCTCAATGACAAGAACTTATTATTATTATTATTATTTTAAGCCCTTACCTTACATCTTAGAATCAGTACTATGTAATGGTGCTAAGGCAGAAGAGCTGCAAGGGCTGAGCAATCAGGGTTAAGTGACTTGCCCAGGGTCACACAGTTAGGAAGTGTCTGAGGTCAGATTTGAACATGGGACCTCCCATCCCTAGGCTTGACTCTCAATCCACTGAGCCACCCAACTGTCCCCTTTAATATCAATTCTAAGACAGAAGAGCTGCAAGGGCTGAGCAATTAGGGTTAAATGACTTGCCCAGGGTCACACAGCTAGGAAGTATCTGAGGCTACATTTGAACCCAGGACCTCCTGACTCCAGGCCTGGTGCTCTATCCACTGTGCCACCTAGCTGCCCCAGAAGAATTGCTTTTTTTTTCCTTAAAATTAAGGTTATTGACAAGCTAGACGGAACATATGGCTAGAACATTGAAGAAGTAAGACTTATTGAAAGGACTGAAGAAGAGAAGACTTGGGGCTTGGGTGCCATGATGACTTTTGGAGCAATTAGTGGAAGAAGGATTAGACTTGTTCTGCTTGATCAAAGAGGAAAGAAATATGAACAAGGACTAGAAATTACAGAGAAGAATCTCTTTAAGTTTGAGTTAAAGTTTCCTAATAATCCGAGGTATAGAGGGCTAGAATGGATTGTCCTGAGACACAAGGATTTCCTTCTCAGGGGATTAGATGATCTCTTGCTGGATGTTAGAGTAGGTGACTTCCCCTCCTGGTCTGAGATTCTGGCAGTATGAGGACAGGTCTCCAAATGCAAACAAGGAAGGAGACTCCAATCTCCCCCATTGGGTGACTCATGCTCATCTCTGGCCTGATTCTCTTCCCCTTTCTTCCTCTCCTCTTTTCCCCACTGCCCAATCTTCCTCCATTTTGTAATGGCAGCAACCTACAAGGTCAGAGTAGAGAGAAGAGAAAAAGCCAGGACATTCAGTGGGCAGAGGACAAAGGGAGATGGAGAGGACCCAAGAGGGAGCAAACCAAGGCCACCCCTCCAGACCAATTCATTTTTCATAACCAGGAAGCCTGGGGCTGAGCAGGAGGGAGCATGGGCCTTCCGCTGTCGCTAACACTAATAAGAGAGCAGATATCACTCTAGATGAACTCATGATTAAAAGATCAATAATGAATATTATTAAAGAAAAGGCCTAATAAAGAGATTGAAGGAGCAGTAGACACGGCCTTTGAACAGCATTCCACCTATCAACTCTTCTTCCCCGCCATTATGAATGCCAGTGGGGTAATTGACCAGACTGCATCAAGGAGCAGTCGATCCACTCAGTCATTCACTCACTTAACAGACCCTTATTAAGTACCTCTTATTGTAAAGCTCTGGGCTTGGGCTCAGAACTAGAAGAGCTACAAAGATAAAGATGACCTCCATATAGGCTAGGACCAGACCCATCGTGTTTATCCGCAGGCCTGGTCTTGTCATTCTTGTCCTCAGAAATCTCTGGGGGCTTTATTCAAACACCTAGGCTTGGCATTCAAGCCCTTCTAAAACTCCCCATTGTCCTATCTCTCCAACATTACCGGCCCAAACTTTTCTCTATTCTCCATCTGCTACATGTACCAGAAGGCCTTCTGTTACTAGGTGATATTCCAGCTGGAAGTCAACCTTGAAAGATATTCTAATCCTTATCTCCCACTTTACAGATTAGGACACTGAGTTTCTGAGAAGTGAAGTGACTTGGTTCACATCACATAGTTAGTACTCTTAGAGAGCTAATGTTCTATAGGGGAGATAATATATGTAATATGCACAGATGAAGAGAATAAAAAAAAGCAAACAAATAAATTAAAAAACACAACAAAAGAAATAGAAATACAATAAAAATAAGTGCAAATACAATTAAGGTAAGTACAAAAATAAATACAACAAAATAAGTATAAATACAATAAAATAACACAAAATAAAATAATATAAGTAATAATAACAATATATTATAATATGTAATATAATAAATAATAATAAAATAAAAATAAAATAAACAGTGAAAATAAATACAATAAAATAAATAAAAATAAATACAATAAAACAAATATAAATGCAAATGCAAATAAACACAATAAAATAAATATAAACACAATGAAAATAAATACAATACAATAAATATAAATAAAAATAAACAACAAAAATAAACACAATAAACAAATGTAAATACAAATGCAAATAAACTATAAAACAAATATAAACACAATGATAATAAATACAATAACAAATATAAACACAATGAAAATAAATACAAATACAAATAAACAGAAAAAATAAATTAAATATAAATAAATAAAAATAAAAGTTAAATATTACATAGAGAGGGAAGGCATAAGCTGATGGGTAGAGTCAGGAAACACTGTATGCAGAAACTAATGCTTGTGTTGAATCCTAAAGAGAGTGATTCTAAGAGGCAGAGGTGAGGAGGAAGTGCATTCCAGTCCTGGGGGGCAGCTGATACCAAGTAACTGGAATGGGATGGTTGTCTTGAATGAGAAACAGAGGGTTGGCCAGTTTGTCGGAATAGAAGAGCGAGGGAAGAGGGTGTAATGTACAATGATCTTGGAAACACAGATTGGGGCTGAATTGGGAAAGAGTTAAAAGGCTAAAAAGAGAGTTTCTATTTCTTTCAAGAACTAATAGGGAGCCACAGCAGTTTCCCCAGCCAGTCCATGAGACAACAAGTATTTATTAAGCATATGTTAGGCACTGTGCAAAATGTTTGGGATACAAAGAATCACAAAAACACAATCTCTGCCCTCAAGCGGCTCAGATTCTAATGGATAGACAGCATGTGTGCAAAAATCATAGACACAAGATACGTTCAATGGCAATGGAAATGACTAGGTCTGATCTGTGCTTAAAGGAACGTTATTCTGTAACTGTATGGAGCTTGCATTGGAGAGAGAAGAGACTTGAGACGAGGAGACCTAGTAGTGGTGGCCATAATTCACAGAGAACACAAGTGCCTGAATTAAAGTCACAGTTGTGAGTAGAGAGAAGAGAGTGGTCTAACCTGAGAGATGTCACTGCCAGATGTGGCAGCTGCTTGGATATAGGGGGAGGGAGAGGGAGATCTAGTGGACAGAGTGGAGAATGGGTGAGGAGCATGAGAGTGGAAAATAACCATTTGGGATGCGAGAAAGATGGTGGTACCTTCAACAGAAATTTTGTTATTTGGGTGTTTCATTGTGCCAGATTCTTCAAGACCTCATTTGGGGTTTTCTTGGCAAATATCCTAGCTGAGGCAAACAGGGTGAAGTGACTTGCCCAGGGTCATCCAGTTAGTATCTGAGAACAGATTTGAACTTAGGTCTCCCTGACTCCAGACCTAGCACTCTGTCCACTTCACCATGTAGCTGTCTTCTCAACAGAAATAGGGAAGGTTAGAAGAAGAAAAGTCCTGTTTTGGACATGCCAAGCTTGATAGGTCTCTGGGACATTCTGTTTGAAATGTCCAATAGGAAACCGGTGATGTGGGAATGAAAGAGTTGTAGGGGGACATCCAGAAGTTCAGTGATTTACTCAGGGTCACACAGGAACCGGAGTCAGGATTTGAACCCCAGTCTTCCAGATTCTAAGCCCAGTGCTCTGTTCACTGATGATCCCATAGAGTCTCTCAGCATTTGATTTAAAACTAAACTTAGTTCAGGAGATGATTCCATTGGCAAAAAAAGATGGTCTGATGGCATATTCCAAAGTCAAATAAATAAATGGTTTTTGGATTATCCATGTACCTGTCCCTGCTCCAGTAGGGCAAATAATTGAGAGCTGACTAGCTATGGATTATTTTAATTAAAGCATTTTTATTAAAGATTAGACTCATCATTGTTATTCTTTGAAATGAGCCAGCACACTGGGGGATCGGACAGAATGCAGTCTTTTCACCAGTCTTTTGGCTTGTCACCGAGGAAAACACTTCACCGCCTTTCTCTGGCTCAGCCCTGCCTCGCTAGGAGGGCATCGATCTGGTGGGCAAACTTGGATGACCTCTCTCTAACACAAGGCACTTGTTTCTGGGGCTTCTTTTGTGGGCTGCGGTCAGACATCTTGGCAGGAGCCCCTGCCCCGGATGCCTGAGGAGAACAATGCACCTTCTGGGCCAGCCGAGGGTGCCCCAACAGGCACTGATCCCTGGTGGAGCAGAAAGTGGCTTTGCCCCCTTCTGTCCAGCTCCCTGTTGGAAGAGAGCCCCACATGCCAGACCTGACCCTGGTTACAGACGTGGCTGGAAAATCCAGAGCTGGAGGGATCCCGAGCAACGAGCCAGTTGAATGCCCGTATTCTGCAGCCCATTAAATGGAGGATTCTCAGAGAGGGGAAGACTGGATAGCTGTAGAGTTAGGGTTCAAAGCCAGGTCTACTCTTAACATATCTGGTTGGTTTTGAGAAGCAGTTGGGAAGATCTGGGTTCAAAAGCCACCTCATCCAGATCCTTATGAGCTTTATGACCCTGGACAAGTGATGTAGGTAGACATCTGTGCCTCAGTTTCCTCATCTGTCAAATGAAGGGTTTGACTTGATGGCATTTAAGGTCCCTTCCAGCTCTTATAATCCTAAATCAACTCCTCCCCTCTCCAAGTCTCAGTTTCTCCTTGTGCAAAATGGGGGCATTGTTATGTGTGCAGACTACCTCAGAGAAGAGTTGGGGAAAAGTACTTAATAAATCTTAAGAGTTACATGTGAGTTACTGTTACTGTGTGATGAGCCTCTCCAAACTGACTTCCCTAGGGTACCTCTGGCCTTCTATTTGTTTATTAAAAAATCCCTTACTTTCTGCCTTAGGAACAACTCTAAGACAGAAGGGCAAGGGCTAGGCAAATGGGGTTAAGTGACTTGGCCAGGGTCACACAGGCAGGAAGTTTCTGAGGTCACATTTGAACCAAAGTATTTCAGGCCTGGCTCTCTATCCACTGAGCCACCTTGCTGCCCTGTGACTATTATTATTATTATTATATTTATATACCTACATAATATAAAGATATATTCATTTTATATATTATATATTATTATATAGTTTAATTATCATGTAATAATTATTAATATATATGAAACCCTTACCTTCTGTCTTAGAATCAGTACTAAATATCAAGTTCAAGACAGAAGAGCAGTTTCTTTCTGCCTTAGTAACAACTCTTAAGACAGAAGGGTAAGTAAGGGCTAGGCAATTAGGACTAAGTGACTTGCCCAGAGCCACACAGCTAGGAAGTGTCTGAGAACACATCTGAACCCAGGTCCTTTTGACTTCAGGTCTGACTCTGTGTACACTGTGTCCCCTAACTCCCCCATAGCCATTTATTTTTAAGTAGACTTGTGATTTCACAACTCCCAGGCAAGGAAATGCCCTCTAACCAATAGAGGTTGACAACTTTTCTGCAATTTAAAATCTTGGAAAGGTCTAGAGCAATTGATCTCCAAGTATGGGGCCAGGAACTGTGGGCATCCTTGAGATCAAAACTTTTCCTCAGAATCATATTTTTAAATGCCTAAATTAAAATGCACAGGATTGGGCATCTAGGTGGCTCCAAGCCTGGAGATGGGAGATCCTGGGGTCAGATCTGACCTCAGACACTTCCAGGGCATGTCACTTAACCCTAATTGCCTAGTACTTACCATTCTTCTATGTTGGAACTGATAATTAGTATGTATTTTAAGACAGAAGGTATGTTTAAAAAAAATACAGAGGGGGGGCAGCTGGGTAGCTCAGTGGATTGAGAGCCAGACCTAGAGATGGGAGGTCCTAGGTTCAAATCTGGCCTCAGACACTTCCTAGCTGTGTGACCCTGGGCAAGTCACTTGACCCCCATTGCCTAGCCCTTACCACTCTTCTGCCTTGGAACCAATACAGAGTATTGACTCCAAGACGGAAGGTCAGGGTTTTAAAACAAAAACAAAAAAAAATACAGAGGGTAACAAAATAAAAATTATATTGGAATATCCTTACCATATCTGACTCTTTGTGACTCTGTGTTTTTCTTGGCACAGATCCTAAAGTGGCTTGCCATTTGCTTCTTTAGCTCATTTTATAGATGAAGACATGGAGGCAACTAGGGTTGAGTGACTTGTCCAGGTTCACACAGCTAGTAAGTATCTGAGACCAGATTTGAACTAATGAAAAATGGACCTTTCTAACTCCAGGCTCTGTGCTCTATCTACTGTGCCACCTAGCTGCTCCTACTTTATCTATCTATCCATCCATCCATCTCTGTCTGTCTATCTATTCATCCATCCATCTCTGTCTGTCTATCTATCCATTCCATTCTCTCTATCCTTCTCTATCTATCTATCTATCTATCTATCTATCTATCTATCTATCTATCTATCTATCTCTCTCTCTATCCCTCTCTCTTTATCTATCTATCTCTCTATCTCTCTATCCCTCTCTCTTTATCTATCTCTCTCTCTCTCTCTATCTATCTATCTATCTATCTATCTATCTATCTATCTATCCATCCATTCATCCCTTTCTCTCTCTCTCTCTCTCTCTCCATCTCTCTCTCCTTCTCTCTCTCTCTCTCTCTCTCTCTCTCTCCATCTCTCTCTCCTTCTCTCTCTCTCTCTCTCTCTCTCTCTCTCTCTCTCTCTCTCTCTCCCCTCTCTGTCTCTCTGTCTCTCTGTCTCTGTCTCTGTCTCTGTCTCTGTCTCTCTCTCTCTCTGTCTCTCTGTCTCTCTCTCTCTCTCTCTGTCTCTCTCTCTCTCCTTCTCTCTCTCTCCCCTCTCTGTCTCTCTGTCTCTCTGTCTCTGTCTCTGTCTCTCTCTCTCTCTCTCTCTCTCTCTCTCTCTCTCTCTCTCTCTCCTTCTCTCTCTCTCTCTCCCCTCTCTGTCTCTCTGTCTCTCTGTCTCTCTGTCTCTCTGTCTCTCTCTCTCTCTCTCTCTCTCTCTCTCTCTCCTTCTCTCTCTCTCTCTCCCCTCTCTGTCTCTCTGTCTCTCTGTCTCTCTGTCTCTCTGTCTCTCTCCTTCTCTCTCTCTCTCTCTCTCTCTCCCCTCTCTGTCTCTCTGTCTCTGTCTCTCTCTGTCTCTCTCTGTCTCTCTCTCTCTCTCTCTCTCTCTCTCTCTCTCTCTCTCTCTCTCCTTCTCTCTCTCTCCCCTCTCTGTCTCTCTGTCTCTCTGTCTCTCTGTCTCTGTCTCTCTCTCTCTCTCTCTCCTTCTGTCTCTCTCTCTCTCTCCCCTCTCTGTCTCCCTGTCTCTCTCTCTCTCTGTCTCTCTCTCTCTCTGTCTCTCTCTCACTGTCTATCTATCTATCCGTCTATCTCTTTCCATCTACCTTCTTTTTAAGGTTACAGACAGCAGATAAAGAACCCTTGGCCTAGGGCAAAGTCATTACGCCACTAGAAAGGATAGACAGAGAGAGACAAAGTGCTTACTCTTACACTTACAGTGCTAAGCAGTAAGGATGCCATGATAAAGGTATCTGCATAGGCTCCATTCTCCGAGAGTCTGTATTCTACCCTCCAGACTCTCTGGAACATCTGCCCAAAGGTGGTGGGCTCAGCTGCTCACCATTGGTTTAATTCTCTCCCATCCCTTGAGGTTTCCCCTTTCTGCGGGTCTAGGAGACGGTAACCACTTGGCCTTCCCTCCCTTTGGCTAGGACAGCCGGAGCTGTTGTTATTGCCTTCGCTTCTCTGGGTTTTAAGATTTTCCACCACCTTCATCTTGACTTAACCGTGGCATTTATTTTAAATTCCAAAAAATCGGAGGAAAAGGCCTTGGCCAAATATTTCCTAGCTCTGGCAGCCACATTAGGGCCCCCCTGGCAATAACAGGGGAAATAAAAGTAGCAGTTATCAGAACTTCTGATTTCCCAACCCATAAAAGCCCAGACTCATGCAAAGCGCGTAATAATTCCTTGTTTTCACCAGCACCTTTGCGTAAACAGTATTTCTACGGACACACATATAAGGCCACAGGCGGAAGCCTTGCTAGGTGGGAGACGCTGCTATTTATCACGGTATCCCTAATATGCCTGGGCATGAGCCTGACACATCTGTGCTGGGCGCATTCTCGGAGTATACACGTGCCATAAATTTCACTGATCAGACTCATTGGCTTCAAGCACCTGGAGCCCCGCGAGAACTCTGATACCCTCTTGTAAAGGAAGGATTCATCGATGTCAGGGCTGCATTGAGACAAGTCACTGTGTCATTCTAATCTGTGCCAAGCAATCTCTGGCTGCCTCTTGGCTGGGGGAGGCTGACAGAGACAAACCTACCCCAAGAGTGAGGTAGGGACTGAGCAAAGGCTTATGTAAAAAAAAATCCCCAAACTTGAATTTTTAATTAAAAATTAATCAATTAAAATTAGAAAAAAATTGACCATTGCCTTCTGTCTCTGAATCAATATTAAGTATCAAGTCCAAGACAAAAGCAGTAAGGGCTAAGCAACTGGGATTTAAGTGACTTGCCCAAGGGCACATAGCTAGGAAGTATCTGAGGTCATATTTGAACCCAGGTCCTACCTAATCAAGCCCTGGTGCTTTATCCCCACAATTTTTAATGAGACTTTTCCCCCCTAGATCCTTACCTTCCACCTTAGAATCAATACTAAGTATTGGCTCCAAGACAGAAAAGCAGTAAAGGCTGGGTAACGGAGGTTAAGTGACTTGCTCAGGGTCACACAACCAGGAAGAGGCTGAGGCCAGATTTGAACCTAGAACCTCCCATCTCTAAGGCTGACTTTCAATCCACTGTGCTGCCTAGCTGCTCCTGGCAAGGCCTTTTAAAATGAATGACATAAATCCTGGTTCATTTCATGGGGGAACAGGATCTTCCACCCCTTGACTCATTCACCATTAAGCTAGGCTATATTTCTGTGGCTGAACCATGGTACCCCAAAAGTAGAAGAAATCTCAGAGATCATCGATGGCCGAGAAGAAGTCCCCTGTTCAAATTCCCAGATGAGTGCTTATCTAGCTAGCCTCTGCATGACACTCTCTTGTGATGGGGAACTCATGACCGTAGGAGGCAGATAGCGCTAATTCTTAGAAATTTTTTCCTGACATCAAGCTTAAATCTGCTATTCTGCAAACAACTAGGTAGCAGATATGGCACTTGGACTGCAGTCAGGAGTACATGAATTCAGATCTCAGACACTTATTAGCCGTATGATCTTGGGTAAGTCATCTAACCTGTTAGCCTCAGTTTCTTTATCTGTTAAATAGAGATAATAATAGCATCTACTCCTTGGAGTAGATAAAAGAGAAAATAGCTTGACACGGACACAAAAGGTGATTAATAAATGCTTGTTTCTTTTCTTTCTTAAACATACCCATTATTCCTGTTTTTCTGTGTAGAAAAATTCAAATCCCTTTCTTAGATTGGCAAGGATGACACTTGGACTACTCAATGGCAATGATCACACCTGTTTTCTTCAGACCAAACAGCCCTAATCCTTTAACCAATCCTTGTACATCAGTGTATTATGCCCCTTACTGTCCTGGTCTGCTTCCCTTGGGCATATTTTGGCTTTTCAATGTCTTTCCAATGATGTGGTAGAATAGACTTGGCCCACCTAACTTGTCCAAAAGGAAGACGGACTCACAGGCCTGTCTTAATTAGTCTACTTTTCCTTTAGGCTGAAAATTCCAATTTGTTTTTCTTATTCCATATTTCCAAAATGAAAACTTATGGACTTGCATTTGAATTAAAAAAATGATTCCCCAAGTACAATAGAGGGAAGTATTGATTAGAAAGCAGTTTTTCTGAAAAAGATCTGGGGCTATTAGTGGGCTGCAAGCTCAATGAGTCAATATGTAATATGGTTGGGGCAGCTAGGTGGCTCAGTGGATAGGAACCAGGGCTAGAGATAGAAGGTCAAATGTGGCCTCATATACTTCTTTTTTTAGAAAAAATTATTTAATTCATTAAGAACATTTTTTCATAGTTACATGAATCATGTTCTTTCCCTCCTCTCCTCCCACCCTGCTCCTGTAGCCAATGAGCAATTCCACTGGGTTTTACATGCATCATTGATTAAGACCTATTTCCATATTATTGATATTTGCACCAGGGTGATCATTTAGAGTCTACATCCATATCCCCATTAACCCATGTGATCAAGCAGTTGTTTTTCTTCTGCATTTCCGCTCCCACAGTTCTTTCTCTGAATGTGGATAGCGTTCTTTCTCATGAGTCCCTCAGAATTGTCCTGGATCATTACATTGCTGCTAGTAGAGAAGTCCATTACATTTGATTGTACCACAGTGTATCTGTCTCTGTTTACAATGTTCTCCTGGTTCTGTTCCTTTCACTCTGCATCAATTCCTGGAGGTTGTTCTAGTTCACATGGAATCCCTCCAGTTCATTATTCCTTTCAGCATAATAGTATTCCATCACCAACAGATACCACCATTTGTTCAGCCATTCCCCAATTGAAGGGCATCCCCTCATTTTCCAATTTTTTGCCACCACAAACAGTTCAGCTCTCATACACTTTTTTACTGTGTGACCCTAGGTAAGTCACTTAACCCTCATTGCCTAGCCCTGACCTCTCTTCTGCCTTGGGACCAATATGTAGTATGGATTCTAAGACAGATGAAAGTCAGAAAGAAAGAAAAAAAGTACAGATGGGATGTGACCCTGACGTCAAATACTTCAAAGACCAGACTGACCCATTTGGCTCCAAGAGGAAGAACCAAGAAAACCAAATAGGACCTGATGAGGAAGAATAAGGCTTGATAGCAGGAAAAACTTCCTCCCATGGTGGAATGGCTACTCTGGGAAATATTTGGTTCCTGAGGTTGGAGGTCCTCCAGCAGAAGCTGGACGGTCACTTATCAAGTCTGTTGTCGGAGAGTTTCTTTGGGGTGTAGGAGTTGGGACAGACGGCCACAGAGGTGCCAGACAAATCTAGGATTCTGTCATGTGGGTTACTTACTACTTGAATGACCTTGGGTGGCTCCCACTTCATTTGCGAGCCTCAGTTTCCTCATCTGTAGAGCAAGGGCTTTGATTCCTGAGACCCTTCTTATCCCTAACATTCATGTAAGGTCTCTTCTAGCTCTGATGTTCTCTGTCTTAAGGACTTTCCCAACTCAGATATTTTCTATTCTAAAGATCTCCTTGCTCCAGTAGTCTATTCTATGGGCTCCCCCTCAATTATTCTGTATAATAAGGCGAAACTTCTAAAGATCTAGACTTCAGAGACTCACAAATGCTAGGAGAAAAGGGGGCCCTTCCCTGGGTCATTTCAGTCAATTCTTGGCACTCACTACCAGCGTACCCTAAAAGCTCCTTGACAAAGAGACCCAGAGGCTAAGGGGCTGGGAGAGAGCTTTTGGGGAAGAAAGGCATGCTTTGGCGAATAGTTGGGGACAGGGTCTGGATGGGAGGAAAGGATTAGGGGATAAGCCTTTTGTTGGGGGGCAAGAGAGGAGGGTGAGGGGAGGATCCAGGAGGAAGCTCTCATCCTAAATACCCCAAGAAGAAATTCAGGGCAACAAAGGGAGCCTGGGGATGAGGAAAGCTTCTCATACAAGTCCTTACAGGAACCCAACCACATTTCCTGGGCAACATCCTTCTAACTAAACAGCTTCTACTGCCATGGTTACTGCCATGGTTACCTTACAGGAGCTGGCTGCATGGGAGGGAGCAGAGGGTGAAGGATGCAGGAAGAAGGAGGAGAGCGAGAGCAGAAGTGGAGGAAGGATGCTTTGATTGATTGCTCACTCCATCAGGCCTGCAGGTCAGAGCCTGCCAGAGCTGGCAGTCCCTTAATCGTGATATATTCACAGGTCTGGAGTGACATTGAGGTTCAAACACTGCTTTTCTTCTCCAACACTAAGCTGTTCAGTCTAAATATGCTGTCTTGGGGGCAGCTGGGTAGCTCAGTGGATGGAGAGCGAGGCCCAGAGGTGGGAGGTCCCGGGTTCAAATCTAGCTTCAGCCATTTGTTCAGCCATTCTCCAATTGAAGGGCATCCCCTCATTTTCCATTTTTTTTGCCACCACAAACAGTTCAGCTCTCATATACTTTTTACTGTGTGACTCTGGTTAAGTCACTTGACCCCCATTGCCTCGCCCTGACCACTCTTCTACACAGTATTGATTCTAAGACAGAAGGTAATAATAAATAAATATTTAATTAAATATTATTTAAATGTTTAATTATTTAATTTATTCATAATATATTATAATAATATAGCTATAATTAATCATTATTTATAATAATTTAATAGTTTAAAATTTATTAAATGAATATTATTAAATAACTAATAACTAATAAATAAATATGCTGTCTTCTCCCTCCACTATCTGAACTGACCCCCAGTCCAATCTCTATCACCCTATCCTCTCTAGACTCACTCCTGGGGGTGACTTGGTCTCACTCACAACTGACTGACTAGGACAAAGACTGACAGTCGAGGCTGTCAATTCTCAAGACAAAAAAGGGTTGGCTGTCATTTATTTATTTTTGGCCATTAGCCTTCGGTAGGAGTATGGATGCTTATCTTAGGGACCAGACTCGGGGAATAGCTGGCAGGACCTTTCTCAGTCTCTGGTCCTATGATCTTGATGGCCTGGAACGGACCCTCTGTGGAAGCAGGTGGGCTGGGAACCAAGGAGCTAACTACGGTGCCAACTAGGATGAGGAGGGGGAGAAGCATCACCAAGGGAAGGCTTGCATTTTCTTATTGGTCATCTACTTCCAAGATCTCTTAACTAGCCTTTGACAGGTGAGGAGGCTATGGGTCAAGATTTCATTGTTGACACCCTTTAAATTTTGGCTCCTTGTGGTAAAGCCCCATCTGCTCTGTCCTAGTTAATCTTCTGGACCCTGAACTCAGGATCACACATTCTATTAAGGAATAATAATAATGACATTTATGTAGTGCTTGAAGGTTAACAGACTATTTTATGTACATGATCTAATTTGACACAATAACCCAATGAGGTAAGTGCCACAAAGTTTTATTATCCCCATTTTACAGATGAGGACCTGGGTTCAAATATCAGTTCTGGAACAGTAAGTAATTTCCCTTCTCTGGGCTGAAGTTTTCACCTCCAAAAAATGAGAGGTTTGGACTAAGTGAACTCTCAGATCCCTTCCAGGGATTCCCAGGGCTCGGGATCTTGGTTTAATAATCTGAATCTGTCTTTGCCCCTTCCTGACTCTGCTCCCTGTTTTCTATTCTCATTTCACTTGCGATGGCTTCGGCCCACATCCTTGCCCACAGCACTTGCAAGCATGTATGTGTTATTCTCAGATTCCAGTTATATTAACTTGGACGTTCCATGTGATGGTACCACCTTGCTGTGCCTCCAAGTGCCCCAGCTGTGTAACACGGGCATTTCCTTTTCCCTGGAAAGTATCATTTTATCACTCTATGAATGCAGAGAAAAAAGTGATAGAGCAAAAGTACAGCAAAATAACAACCCAATGGGATAGGCGGATAGCAAGTGAGATGAAGGAAGCCAACGGAGAAACCTGTTTAACTGAGGGAACATATTACCCCGAGGCCGTGGCTCCCTCCCAATGATTCTGTCTTTATTTATTTATTTTTTTAGGGCTGCACATAGGAATTTTTGTACTTAGACTAAGTACTGTCTCTCATCCTGACCTTCAAGGCCACTGCCGGCCACGGGGGCAGCCTAAGTCTTTCCCAAACATTTGTTGGACACGAAGATCGCCGCCAACATTTCTTTTCGTTCTAAACATCCGATGTGATCTACGACCCTCAAGGACACTCCCCCGCACGCAGCAGGTTTTTAATAAATATTTGTGGCACGGAAATGAATTTTTCAATGACCTGCAGGGAGAGACTCGGGCGTGGGGTTGGAAGGGTTCTCAAGGGGCCTTTGGTCCATGCTCCACGGAAGACGAGAACTCGTAACTTACACATCCGCCAAGGGCCAGGGCTATTAGAGCCGTCCTTCCTGGACCATTATCAGCATCTCAGCGCGGTGGCCTTAGTGTTATCTGTGGGGAAAATGGTTTGGGTACAAGCTGTATCCATTAAGAAAGATGAAGGGGTCGTCAGGCGGGAATGAGAAAGCAGGATGACCTGGATGGCTTTTCTCATTAGGATGGGGGAGTCCAAGATTTACACCAAGGAAGACCCATACCCTAAGTGCATCAATGGGTCTTTATTTCTTAGAGGATTTGGCGTAGCATCTAAGATCACTGGGGAGCATGGAGGTGTCTGCAAGGCCCTTGGGTTCTCTTCCCCCCCCCCCAAACCGTTGTTTTCTGTCTTAGTAACAACTAGGGCAAGGGCTAGGTGAACAGGATAAAATGACTTGTCCAGGGTCACACAGTTAGTATGTGTGTGAGGTCATATTTGAACCCAGGTCCTCCTGACTCCAGACCTGGTGCTCCATCCACTGTTCCTCTTAGCTGCCCCAGCTTGGGTCTTATTGAGCCTCAGCCAAGTTCCTCCTTCCTGACTCCTGACTCTTATTTGAGAGCCAGTCAACCCCCTAGCACCAAGAACCTTCTGTGGACAGAAAATCAGTGCAGACACCTATATTTACCTTCTGCACCTGAACAGCCCTAAGGCTACCCCCTCAGGCACTGACAGCTGAGAAGCAGTAATGTATAGAGGAGAGAATTTCAGACCTGGAGTCAAGAGACCTGGATTCAGATCCCAGCCATGCCCTTCACAAGCTCTGCGACTGTAGGCAAGTTGCTTTCTTTCTTTTTGAGCCTCCATTTCCCCATTCTGTCATAAAAGATAATTATAATGCCAGGGCTATGCCCTTCACAGGGCTTTTATGAGGAAGGCGCTTTGCTAACTATACAATGCTATAAAATAGGAGTTATTGCCAGGGAAAATGACAGGAGGAAAGGGTTAAGGCAGGCAGAAAGCAAGTGAGAGAGAGGGAGAGGCAGAAGCCTCTCAGGGCTGCCCAGAGAGGGGAGAGGGCTTCAAGCTGATGTGGCAAGCCTAATCCACCCAACCTAGGGTAGAGCAAGGTGGCCAACTGTGCCCTTATTGGGGCCAGAGAGACAAGAGGGCAGGGGACCCTTGATGGGATGAGGATGGGCAGGAGCTTTCAGATTCATTGAGGACATGGAAAAATCTTCATCTTATTTTTCATGCTCCAGTGCAGCATTAGGACCTGGAGGAAGACACACTTAAACCCTGGACTATGAGAAGGACTGGTTCTAATCTCCTTTCTGCCCTAGGTAGCTGTATTACCTTGGACATGTAAACTGCCCTCCTGGGTCTCAGTTTCCTCATCTATAAAAGGTACCACATGAAGGAGTCAGTATGGTAGAGCATAATAGAAAGATGTCTCTCCAGCCAGAAGATCTAGAGTGGGAGAAAACCTGGGCTGAAATTCAGCCTCTAATATTTACAAACTGTGTGATTTCAGGTAAGAGAATTCACCTCTCTAGGCTCCAGTCACCCCATCTACCAAAGGAGCTCCCTGAAGTCCTTCTGGCTCTAGACCTATGATTCTAAACTCCAGCGTCAAGTTAGTTCCCCCAAATGAAACTTTTTGTGTATCATTTTGTTAGGATTGATTTATCTGGTTCCGTGTCCCCTCTGCTACTCTACTCCCCATCTTAATAGGATAGTCCCTCCTTGGGGACGCTTGCTTGATTGATTGTAGTGTGAAATTAGTGGGGATGGCGGGCTCACTCATGATATCATGACTCTAGAAATCCAGGGGCCATCTTGGAATTTTTTCCTTCGTGACTTTCCATTTTCTTTTCAGAAGGAGGAACAATGGGTGGATGTTACAAAGAGGGAAATTTAGCTGAGAGAAAAGAAAAACAAACAAACAAAAAAACCAGCTTTCTAACAACGAGAGCTATCCAAAAGCAGACCAGAATGCTTCTGGCAGTGATGGGCTCCCCACTTCCTGGAGAGAGGCTGGATGAGCAAAGGTCAGGGATGTGGCAGAGGCTGGATGACCGATGGTCAGAGATTCTTGCTGAAGTATGAATTGGATTAGATGTCCACTCATCTCTCTTCCTACTTTGAGGTACTATGATTTTTTTAAACCCTCACCTTCCATCTTAGAATTAATACTGTGTATTGGTTCCAAGGCAGAAGAGTGGTAAGGGCTAGGCAATTGGGGTCAAGTGACTTGCCCAGGGTCACACAGCTGGGAAGTGTCTGAGGCCAAATTTGAACTCAGGACCTCCCATCTCTAGACCTGGCTCTCTATCCACTGAGATACCCAGCTGTTCCCAAGGTTCTATGATTTTGTGGTTTCAAAGGATTGAGAAAAATTAGGATCTTCAGGTCAAATTAGGGCTAACTTCAGATGGGACAGATAACCAGATGGGATCCATGAGTGTCCTCCCAAATCACAGAGACCTTGGATCAGTGCCTTGGGGCAAGTTACCTTTAAACCTCTTGCCACAGGGCCTTAGCTGATGATTAATTATATTCTTCATCAACTATTTAGCAGCCTTCTTTGTAATTGGAATTGGATCCATGTTCTCTCAGCTCTGTAGGCATTTGAGCTGTATTTCATGTAACGTTCAGCTAGAAATAAGATTCTCAGTTACAGCAATCCAGTGATACCTCAGTGCCATTAACACCAAGGCTGTTCACCTTCCAGACAATGCTGAAATGGTACTTTTCATTCATGAAATACACCCCCCCCCCCGTCCATCCCTGTCCCCCGCCCCGGCTCCCAGGGCTCTGCCTCAGCTTTAGGCTCCACTCAGCATTTGATCAGTGACTCAGACAAAGGCAAAGACGGCGGGGATATCCCATTTGCAGATCCTTTGGAGTGGAGAGGACCAGCCAGTGGGTTGGATGACAGAACTGAGTCCTACAGAAATGTCGTTGTGTTGAAGGTATTTAATTTATTTCTATATAATCGATTTCTATATTATATATCCATCTGTAGACTAGAACATATATAATATAACATATAATATAGACATACATATATGTAATAGATTTAATATGAAGAAATGTCAAGCTTATGCCCGGGATCATAAATCCTGACCTGGAAAGGACAGAAGAAGTTATCTCATCCTCTCCATTTTATAGGCGAGGAAACTGAGGTCCAAGGACTTGTGACTTGACCAAGGTTTCAGTATTATGAGCATTGGAGGTGAGATTTGAACCCAGGTTCTCTGATTCCAGAGCTAAGATGTTCTTTCCATTAATAAAAATCACAAAAATACCCAGGAACAAAGTGGAGGAGTCATGGAATGACATCTGGCTTAGTTTTTAATGGACTGCAACCTAAGTAGAAATCACTAGAGTAGCCTCCAAAAAAGGGAGAAGACGAGAATGTGACTTTGGGCTGGATGAACAGCGGTATGCTGTCCAGAATGGGAGAAACGAGGAGCCTGGCATCCTCTGCCTCAGTGAGACCAAATGGAGAGTACTTGGTTCTGTCTGGGGCGACACATTTGAGGGCAGGCAATGAGCCACTAGAGGATGTCCACAGGGGGACCACCAGGACAGGGCCAGCACGAGCTCTAAACCACGTCAAAGACGGGCAGAGATGTTGAGCTTGGAGAAGAGGAGAGAAGGAGAACTGAATAGCTATCTTCAAGCCTCAGTGGGACTGTCATGTCAAAGGGGAATTAGACTTGACAGAAGTAGGATTAATGGATAAAAGTTGCAGAGAAGTGGATTTGAGCCCAGCATCAGGCAAACTTTCCCAACAATTTACATTATTCACAAATGGGATCCACCCAAAGGTGTTGCTTTCCTTATCTCTGGAGGTTTTCCAGCAGATGTGGGACAAACACTCATTGGGAATATGGTAGATGGGTCCTATTTAGGTACAACTTGGACTTGGAACCCTCTCAGGTCTAAAGTCCTTTCCATCTCTGAGGTGTGTGCATGTGTGTGCGTGTGTGTGCATGTACATGTGTGTGTGTGTGCGCATGTGTATGTGTTGTGTTTAAGGAGATAGATGGGCCAGGAATTGGGTAGCCCATGGAGCATTGCTAAGCTGCTTAGCAGCCTCCCATGCATGTGTGGCTCACTAGCAAAGGACTTGGGCTTTGAGATGATGAAGCAATGCCCAACTTGGTCATTAAGCAGGAAAAGCAGCCCACTCAGCAGATTGTAAAGAGTGACTGGCCTTGCTTCTCCTTTCCTTCCTTCCTTCCTTCCTTCCTTCCTTCCTTCCTTCCTTCCTTCCTTCCTTCCTTCCTTCCTTCCTTCCTTCCTTCCTTCCTTCCTTCCTTCCTTCCTTCCTTCCTTCCTTCCTTCCTTCCTTCCTTCCTTCCTTCCTTCCTTCCTTCCTTCCTTCCTTCCTTCCTTCCTTCCTTCCTTCCTTCCTTCCTTCCTTCCTTCCTTCCTTCCTTCCTTCCTTCCTTCCTTCCTTCCTTCCTTCCTTCCTTCCTTCCTTCCTTCCTTCCTTCCTTCCTTCCTTCCTTCCTTCCTTCCTTCCTTCCTTCCTTCCCCTTTTGTCTTATCTTCCACTGAGTATCTGGAGCAGGATCCCAGATCTGGAAATGACCTCAGTGGCCATCTTAACCAATCTTCTCATTTTTCATATGGGGAAACTGAGGTCCATCATGGCTAAGTGACTTGCCTGAAGTCAGGCGGGTAGGAAATAGCAAAACTAGGATTTGAACTCATGTCATCTGCCTACAAATCCAGACTTCATTCAGCTGCACCATGGTTATGTCTTTCCCAGTTTTCATTCTGGGTTTAGCATGGTATGATGTAACTCATATTTATATAGCATGTTACTAGGTAAAAGGCACTTTAGGTCAAATATAATTCCCTTTTTATAGGAGGAGGTAGGTGGCCCAGTGGATAGAGTGTTGAACTTGGAGTGTAGAAGACTCACCTTCCTGAGTTCAAATCTAGCCTCAGATATTTTTTTTAAACCCTTACCTTCTGCCTTGGAATCAGTATTGTGTATTGGTTCCAAGGCAGAAGAGTGGTAAGGGCTAGGCAATAGGGGTTAAGTGACTCGTCCAGGATCACACAGCTAGGAAGTGTCTGAGGCCAGATTTGAACCCAGGACCTCCCATCTCTAGGCCTGGCTTTCAATCCACTGAGGTACCCAGCTGCCCCCTAGCCTCAGATATTAATTAGCTTTATGAGCTTGGGCAAATCACTTAACCCCATTTGCCTCAGTTTCCTCATATATAAAATGAGCTAAAGAAAGAAATAGCAAACCACTCCAGTATCTTTGCCAAGAAAATCTCAAATGTGGTCCAGAGAGTTGGAGATGACTGAAATGACTGAATGAAAAAAAACAAAGAAAAGATGAGTGTCCTAAAGTTACCTTAAGTAGCAACAATTTGAACTCAGATCCTCAGGCTCCACTGAGGTTCAGTGTTCTTTTCTTGACTGCCTCTCACATTCAGTTCAGTTGTCTGCACCTTTCACCTCTAATTCCCATCATTCTAGGCAAAGAGAATTGATCATCAGAGCTCTGGCCCTGAGCCCTTGCCAGACCCACAGTCATCAAAGAAAGATTCAACTCTGTTCATTAGATTGGACTTATGGCAGGCAAGTGGACTCAGATGGTGGGGAGATTTTCAGCCAGCCTTGACACAAAATAGATTATCTGCTTAACCTTCCACTGACCGGGAAATCTAATCAGCCCGAGCATAGACTGGGCTCCTCCTCACCTCCAGTTCTGAAACCCATCAACATTCAAGCGGACAGAGCCAGAAAACTGAAGAGGGTGTGAGTGTGTGAGTGTGTGTGTGAGTGTGCATGAGTGTGTGTATGTGTGTGAGAGTGTGAGTGTGTATATGTGTGTGAGAGTGAGTGTGTATGAGTGTGTGACTGTGTGTGTGTGTGTGAGTGGGTATGTGTGTGAGAGAGTGAGTGTGTGCACAAGTGTGTGACTGTGTGAGTGTGACTGTGTGAGTGTGTGTGTGTATGAGTGTGTGTATGCATGTGAGAGTGAGTGTGTATGTGTGTGAGAGTGAGTGTGTGACTGTGTGAGTGTGTGTGAGTGTGTGACTGTGTGAGTGTGAGTGTGTGTGACTGTGTGTATGCATGTGAGAGTGAGTGTGTATGTGTGTGAGAGTGAGTGTGTGACTGTGTGAGTGTGTGTGAGTGTGTGACTGTGTGAGTGTGAGTGTGTGTGACTGTGTGTATGCATGTGAGAGTGAGTGTGTATGTGTGTGAGAGTGAGTGTGTGACTGTGTGAGTGTGTGTGAGTGTGAGTGTGTGTGACTGTGTGTATGCATGTGAGAGTGAGTGTGTATGTGTGTGAGAGTGAGTGTGTGACTGTGTGAGTGTGTGTGAGTGTGTGACTGTGTGTGAGTGAGTGTGAGTGTGTGTGCATGTGGGGGGTTAGTTTTAGGGCCATGGAAGGATTCTCTAAAAGCTTCAATCTGTGCAGACTCCCCGACTTCATTGAAAAAGTGGCTTCAGTTTACAAAAATGTGGATTTGTGCCCAACTTGTCAGGGATCCCTCCACTGTACACAGCAAATTTGGAGGTGGTGGGTGATTCATTCATTAACACCTAAGGAGTGCTTTGAAGATAATAAGCATTTGGGGGCTAATTGGTACTCCTCCTCTCTCCTCCCCTAAACTTTCCAGTTCCCTGGCTCTCTGCCACAGACCTTTGAAGTTAATGAGAACTCATCAACTCAGACTTATAGAGTGTTGGAGCTGGGAGGGTCCTTAGAACATATGATGCCAGAGCTGGGAGGAACCTGAGACTCTAGACTGTTGGACTTCGAAGAGACCTTTGAATGGAGAATGCCAGAACTAAGAGGTTTATTAGAACATGGAACATCAGAGCTGGGAGGAACTTTAGTACACAGAATGTCAGAAAAGATCGGCGCCTTAGAACCCAGAATGTTAGAGCTGGGACGACCCCCTTATAACCCAGAATGTCAGGGCTGGGAGTACTCTTAGAACCCAGAATGTCAAATCTGGGAGAACCCCTCAGAACCCAGAATGTCAGAGCTGGAAGGTCCCCTTAGAATCTGGAATTTCAGAGTTGGGAGGGTCCCCTTAGAACCCAGAATGTTAGAGCTGGGAGGACCCCCTTATAACCCAGAATGGGAGTACTCTTAGAACCCAGAATGTCAAATCTGGGAGGACCCCTCAGAACCCAGAATGTTAGAGCTGGGAAGGTCCCCTTAGAATCTGGAATTTCAGAGTTGGGAGGGTCCCCTTAGAACCCAGGATGTCAGAGCTGGGAGGACCCCCTTATAACCTATAATGTCAAGGCTGGGAGTACTCTTAGAACCCAGAATGTCAAAGCTGGGAGGGCCCCGTCAGAACCCAGAATGTCAGAGCTGGGGGGGGGGCCCATAGAAATTAGAATGTCAGAGTTGGGAGAGACCTTAGAAGAGAGAATGTCAGAGCTGGGAGGGTACTTAGAACACAGGATATCATAGCTTGGGGGGCTCTTAGAACAGAGACTATCAGAGTTTAGAACCTACAATTTTGGAGCTGGAAGAGTCCTCAGAGTATAGATTGCTAAAACTGGGAGGAGTTGGGAAAGACTATTGACTTTAACCCCTCCTTTGAGAGGTAAAGAAACAAATGCTCAAAAAAGTGGATGCTTTGTCCAGCATCACACAGACAGTGGTTGAGTCAAAACTAGACTTTTGACTTATAGGCCAGGACTCTTTCCACAAGACCATGTTGCTTTCCTCAGATCTCCCCAAAGAAGATGCTGGAGTGGAGGAGATGGTTCTAGGTCTTCAGCACTGAGAATCTTAATGTCAAATTCAAGCCACCCTGATTAAGCTGTGACTGTGTACCAGGTAACATATTTCATGTGGGGGCTCTGAAGATTAAAAATAAAAAAGAGCCGGTCACTGCTCTCCTAGACCAGATTTTAGGTCCTGGAGTCGGGGCATAGGTGGGTCAGATGGCTATGGTATTCTGTGAAAGGAAGCTCCATACGTGAGTCCAGCTAAGGAAGTGGAGCTTCTGAGGTACTCTCCAGCCTGGAGACGTTTAAAGCGTGTGTATATGAGTTCCCAGAGCTCATTGCCATGGAGAAGGAAGCTCATAACCGGCATTTCCAGAGC